>NW_019213345.1:18154-143887 GCF_002532875.2 Varroa jacobsoni | reverse complement strand
AGAGAGATATTCGAAATTGTCATAAGAATTACGCGAAGCGGCGTCGTCGTTCTAAGGTTTCACAGGGATTCGGGTTTTTAGCTGAGAGTTATATGTGCATTTTCACTCTATCATGGTATACTATTTCAATTGAACTTCGTTGTCCAAGACTCCGTTTTTCTCCGTGCTGACCCTAACTCCGAGACAAGTGACTCCGCACAACAACGATTGCGAACGCCTTCTGTTTCAACTGAAAAATGTCGTTTAGGTGCACCTAGAGTCATAATGATCGATGTTGGTCTGGTTCCATGCAATCAACTTTACTTCTTGTAGCTGGCCAATACGCGCATATAGAAAACATCATTATTTCGATGATTGCTGCTCATCACATAGTAAATATGACAATTATTAATCTTCACGACGACTGAGAACGAGGAAAAATGAAATTGAAGCCAACAGACCTGAACATTACATTGCTTCCAGCTGGTTAGTACTGGCCGAAATGTCATATTCGATAATGTACCTCGGATCTATTTTGTTTTATTCCGTTCTATATTAGTTATCATGGTGACGTGAGTGGCGACGCTCTTCAGCTATAGTGTTATTAATCGATTTCATCTTTATTCCATTAGCTTGGGCCACTGTTTTTCAGTAAGACTTGATCTTTGGTAAGAACAAGGTGGTACTAACCAACCCCTGCAAGAGCTCCCTCATCCCAATTGGCGACTGCGCTGATTCTTTCTCTGCATAAACGAAATATTTCTCTAAGGTAAACCACTTTTAGAAAGTCTCATTTGTAGTCGCTGAAGCTGGTGGTTAGCACCTCTAAGCATGTTGTGCCATTACGCAAGTATCGACTTTAAGTTGGCCCGTTTGTATACAACGGGACCCGTAGTAAGGACGGTATGCTCACTTGCCGCATATATAATAATAATATGTAAATCCAGATAAGGAGCAGAAGCACGCATTTAATAGCACAGAGGTAGTGTATAATAACTGCGAAGTCGAAAGTAAAGCTGAGGACATAAGGGCTTGCTAAAACCGAATGATTTTACTTATAACATAAATATGCCTACTATACACACGGCACTCTTATAGAAAATATCGCAATTGCCATACAAGCTTTGGCAATACACGATTTTTCGTAGAAAAACTGAGTCCGTCGAACCGGTTAGACCAATTCGCAATCTCTCAGAGCGCCAAGCTTTCGAAAATTGGTCATTTTTCCATTATTGCTTTAGCCCATTTTATAATAGCACAGTTCTTGAGCAAGATACGTGTGGTTTGTCGTTCTAAATTCGACTTAATTGGTAGACTAATGAAATGGGCGATGGAATGGAGGAGCGTGTCTCTGTTCCCTTTGGGTGCACGTGTGTCTGTGTGTGTGTGTGTGTGTGTATGTGTGTGTGTGTGTGTGTGTGTGTGTGTGTGTGTGTGTGTGTTATTTTTTGCAGCATGTTTTTTCTCCAATTGCGATCAACTCGCTGTATTGTTCCCTCGTTCTGGCATCGTTTATTGTGTGGCGATGATGATTCGTATGATTTTGAACTTGGTTAGTGATGATGGATGCATTGAAGGGTATGTCAGTGATATATATTTAGCTGGCGCCAAGAATAGTGCTGTTGCTTGATTATGATGATAATTGACCTGTTGGTGGCGAGTCTGTAAATTAAGAGACACTGATGCATGCTGTGAAGAGATTAGCGATCACTCAGCAAGCGTTAACAGCATCTAGACAAGTAACTAAGAGAGAGAACAGTGTCCAGATGATTAAAAGGCAACGCCACCAGCGGCAGCAGCTGCTGTTGACTGCCAGGATCACCGAAGTGATGTACGTGTCGATATGACGCGGAAAGGCGAAGCCGTGATGGCGATGACGATGATGGCGGTTGGAGTGTTGGTGTTTGTTTTGACGGTGGAGATGGATCCCTACATAGCAAGCGCCATCAACTCCACATGTTTGAAGTCATCATTCATAATGGCAGGGACGACGACGACGACGACAACAACAACAATCAGCAAAAAAACATCACAAATGCTACTGCCAAGTTCAGCTTATTGTTTTTTTTTCTCTGAAACTTTATGGACAAATATCCTGGACATTTGAACGGAGGGCTAACCTGAATCAAATCCAATTCCAACCTGATTTGATGGGTAAATACAAAAGCCATTCCTCATGTCGAGACGTTCACAACAAATATCGAACCTTAAGAATATTTGAATTGTCGCATGCGTTTACCAGGCATCCTCTTTCCCTGACCAGTGTATATGCCTTCATTCCTGGTGTGTCTGTCTGTCTGTCAGTCATAGCTTTGGTTACCAGCGAAGTAGGATCTTGTTTGCTCTGCAGCGCTTTGACGCTCAAGTTCACCTTTGTTATGAATATTAAGCGATCATTGATAGATTAACAAAGAGGTTCCTATTTGCTCGTTTTACCGAGCACGTGTTGCTCGTAATACCTCATTTTCGCACTGGCTGTATTTACTATTTATCTAATCTTGCAAAAGAATACATAGTGAGCTATTTAGGCTGTAGGAGACACACAGATGTACCAGTGAAACTGCGCCATAATGAGTCTGTAAATCGCAAAAAGTAAAACGATATTTTCGTACATTTTGGCACAGTTCGCACCGGTGAATAAAGTATCTATCTGAATTTAATAGTATTCAAGTTTACTCCGCAAATATTTGACATTTGCTTCTGTGATAGGGGAAGCACTGGCCGATCTAAATTCTGAATCATTTGCCACAGCCATAAAATAAATTGTCTTTCTTTATCTTCTGTTTTATGAGGAAGTGTCTGAAATATCGAGACAAAATTGTTCGTGCAGCCTCCGTCTCGTGACAAGGATTTCGCCTCGGTAGCGCAAGCCACGTTTTCAGAATGATCGTTTTAAAAACGGCAGAAAAACCGCAATGATAGACGAGTAATTATTGAAAAGTGACTATTTTTGCTGCCAGCGTCTAGCGTTGTTGTTCGATAGCCTCAGGCCACCAGACTGATGACCCCTGGTGCGCATTTATTAACACCATTAATGCTTAAATTGCGCTCAGTATTAAAAGCAGAAGTAGAGCAATAAGCGGCAGATTTGAGTGAGGCCTTGAAGGAAGGAAGGAACGGCTTTCTGCCTCTAAGTGGAGACTAAAGAATTAAGAGTTGCTGCTGCCGTCGCAGCGTCCGTGTTGAGCGGGTCCGAACGCAGAAATTCAGAGGTGGTAACAAATCCTTTTTGCCTCAGGGCCTCTCGAACAACCAGTCAGCAGCTCGTAGCCAGTCAATCACTTAGTGAATTATCGTGAAACAGAAGGAATAAGCTATTTTATTCTAGATCATACCATGGACCAGCCCAAATCAATATGTATTTTGGGTCGCATTACTTTCCCGTCGACTAAGCACGAATATTGTTAACACACGATTTGGTTCGAGTCCATTCGAGGATTTTTTTGCGGACGCGTAAATGGATTACGGCTATTATGCCTGATTTGTATCATATTCTGTTCAAACAATGAAGTGCATTACTTTATTACTATTAAACCACGCCTATCTACTTCAATAGAACAATGGGCGCATGTAAAAGAAATTTAATTATGCAATCTTCTGCAGCAGCAGTAGTTAGTTTAATCAAATAAACTTTGTAGGTTTGGGCTTAAACGACTGAGCTTCCGGCTCAACTGACGGAACTATCATAATAGTTTGAAGGTCGCTGCATATTGTGTCTGCTGCTCGGTACGTATTAGGTATTTTGAAGCATCCCAAAATAGGAAAACGTGTGAAAAATGACGTCATGAAAAAGGTTTACTTAGGTCAACACAGAAAATGCTATAGCCTCGTATAGCGTCGCTCGTATCCTCCACAGCCTAGTTATCTTTATATTAGGTAATTTTGGTTCGTTAGTAAAAATGGGTGTGGTTTACAATATAATAACGAGTGGCCCCTCTTAGTTTTCTTCAGCTCAATCAACGCCTTTATATTTCCACTCTCATTAGCTCGATCACTGTCGAGGTATAATGCGCTTTACAATCGAGTGTCTCATTGCCAAACAGAACGACTTCTCTCCTGTGTAGACAGATAACTTTGCAGTTCAGCTTAAAAACAGGTCCCAACTAGTGTCAAGTACAACTTGCAGAGCATTTCAACGTCGGAAATAAACATCTGATCTATTATTTAGAGCGATCAAGGGAGGCGAAACGACAATCTTGCTTATCTCATTTTTGTTTACCTTAGTCTGCGGTACTCGATACTGCCAACGTTGGAACCTGTTGAAATCTTGAAAAAGCAGGACCTTTCATAGTACCTGTCGCTGTATCGCCACAAAAGACAAGAACAACAGGGCGCGCGCAATGTTTTTTCCCCTTCAAACAGGTGTTTTGATTATGTATTAGCAGACGGCTGCTTCCGTCATTAATCTTCTTTTAAGAATAACTATCGTGTTCGAAGTTTGCATCCATGACGGGGCGTTAAATTTGTACGTCGTTGTCAATGAGACTATGACATGCATCTATGTATTTGTATATATGTCAGACCACCGCCAACTATCATCAGTATCATTTTTCTTGACTTCGTCATTGGTTCTCATAGCACCCGTCCCTGCATAACCACGACCCCAGCCACAGCCTTCGATGCGACGTCACATACAGATTTAATTAATAAATTTTAGCAAATACGATATCATCAGAGTCACTTTCAATACTATCGCCGCCAGCATTATGAGCATCCCGATTAATAGCACGCTTCGAGCACAGTGGATTTTTGTCGTTTTTATGCTCGTGTTTTTCGTTGTCGTCGGCCGAACGATGTTATTCGGTGGTTTCCATTGTCGTCGTCGTCGTCGTTGGCCTTCGTTTTTACTACTAATGTTGCAGTTGCTACGAACGAGCTAACGTCTGTCAGTTACTTGAGCCTTCTTATCGTGAACTTGGCTGGTCGGTCTGTCGGTGGCTTCCGACGCCAATGGCATCGCAGAGTAGAACGCGATGCTGTTCATGCTTGTAAAGTTATTGACTGTGAGTGGAAGCGCGAGATAAACGTTTAGTTTGGGCGCGGTTGCTGTCGTTTATTAATCTACATAAACTAAAAAACATCGACGAAGGTAGCGCGACAGCCCGCACAGAACAGTCGAAGTAAGTGAGTCCTAATGTATAGACGATGAATCGATAGTGAGAGAATTTTAAGCGAGAATGTGGCTTAGTTGCTTCGACCCGCTCGATGCTTTTTTAGCCGGTTGAGAGGTTTGCCGCTGTCATTTGCAGCATCGTTGCCCAATGTCACACGACGGAGTATATCTTAAACTCTATTATGCGCACTACTAGTCTCGCTCATTCCCTGATGTCTTTTTTTTTTTGTTTATTTCTTTCTAAACAATTGACTCTGCTTCAACCAAAATGGATTAAATTGTCTAAGGTGGTTAAACCTTTAAGGTGGAATCTTTCAGTTGGCTTCTGTTGTGTTTAGCGGGCGACGCAAGCGCCACCAAAAACAGTGTTAAGCGCTTCTTCGCTCTTTTAAAATGTAGCGGAATGAAGTCGCCAAGCTAGGTGAAGCCATAGAATATCATATCGTCATTGTTATCACTGCACCGACATGTGATCAACTACTGTGATTATTTCAGTGTCTCACCCGATAAGTGATTTTTAATAAAACACAGCGTTCAGAAAGCGTTAAGGCCTGGCCTAAGAATCCAAAGATAGAAGCGCAGGGGCTGTTTACTTCAGTCTCAAATGTAGGTTGGTCAACGTGAGTTATTTCAGTCATACATAGAGGAATAACCACCGAAGGACTAGCTAATTTTTATTAATAGATAAGCTCTGGGAATTTTCGGGGAGAATTTTGACTCTATCGGACTGCAAAAAAAAGAATTAAACTTGAATAAGAATCCTTCAATAACTGGCGCGTCATTGTACCTCTTACTATCAAATACCAGTCACACGTTGCTGCAGATCTCTTGTCTCGTTATTTAGGTCATACTATGAAATCGCTGCAAAAAAGCATTAATTCCATATTGAATAATAGTAAACATAGCTTAAATCCTTCGTGATGCGAGCTGCATATTCCGTTCATCTACCGAAACCTGGTTGATAAGCTGAACAAAATGGCAGAGCAGGAGTTACCTTATCTATACCAATATAGTTAATTCACAGCTCCAAGACTGGTTCAGAATACCTGCAGTTTCATTCTTGGGTCACCTCAAACAAGTTAAGAAAGCATCGAATCCAAGATGGTGGATAACGTCAATTTTCTACGCACACGACTTAGCTCCAGGTTATTATCAAGCAGATGGGTCTCAAAATTCAACTTATTCTTCTTGCAAAGGGTTGATCTTACGTCATAAGTAGTTGGCCCTTAATTTCAGCCTCGTGAGCCCAAGGATGCAACAGAGGCGTTCAATGTGCCTTGCGCAACTTTTTGGGCTGCCTGTTTTTTCCCTTCATTCACTAATATGCTCATTGAATTACTCGACGTTTATATGTGTTACATGGGATAATAGTAGCATTTGTCTGTTGGAATTAACAGCGGTTGGCTGTGCGTGTCTGCCGGCGAGTGCGCGTGCGATATTTTTTGCTTCGCCCAATGAAATTCTCCAAAGCAACATGTAGATGTGCATGTGCATACACATACATATATGAGCGAACGCACACATCTATTTCACACTAGACGCTAGACAAATAACCCATCAGCGACCAACATATACTTTCGTCAGTGTGTGAACCTCAATGGGGAATGACAGTCACACTATTCCCGTTTGCTGGCTTCATTTGATATACCGAAAAATGATGTATATACTAGCCACAGTTTGTAGCTATTGTCTGCTGGAAGTCGATGCATTCTGCTGTAATTATACGATAAATAATGTGACCTTCTATTTCATGCTACTTTGTAACAAACAACATAAGTACATAAATCCACAAACAAAGAGAGAACTTGTAGTAATGTTCTTCATAAACGTACAAGCGAGGAGAACAACAAAGTTCTTACAAAGTTACAAAAAACTATCTCAATAATGATGTTTAGCTAATGGATCGCTGCGGCTGTTATTCAGGAGGCGCTTTATGTGTAAAAAAAATCATTTAGAAGTGATATCTAGATCGAAGGAACTCCTCAGAGTTCCAGATAGGTTTTAATTACCATTGCCTTTTTTTTAATTCGAAGCTATTTTTTCGTAAAAAAATCATTTATAATAATATATAAAGTATAATAATAATAATAATAATATACATAATTAATCGTATGTTAAAAAAATAATGAAATTTTTTTCTTAAATTTTTTTTTAATAATTAAAATTAGATCGACAGATATTGCACAACAGGTGATCAACCATACTAACAATACTGTGCATCTATTACATAGTCACATTCATTAGAATTATGTACAGCCAGCATTAAACCTTTTCGATTCGTTTTGTAAAAGTCTGATCAAGTTGATTAAAATCACAGGGTGGAAGGATTACAACTTCAGATGAACAGTTGCGGTATTCGTGTGTTCACATAAGAGCCAGCGGTTCCGGAACAGGAAAGCTTCGCGCACACCTTGTGTGCACACCGTATATTTAAATATACAAAAACCTCATGTGCAATATCTACGAATCTGGCAACAGTTTTGGCATAAAGGATGTGTGAACCAGGAGCTGCCCGTACCTATAATAGCAGGTGGGTGGTTAATTTATTAAGAAAAATATCGCTCTGAAGCAAAATGTTCACGAAGCACCGCGGTGCGTTGGGCCCGTCGTTCGTTACGTGACATTTCGATACAATGTGCTCTCGTTATTTACTTGTATTATGTTAAATCAGATACTATAAAAATGAGAAAGCTTCAAGATGAGCGCCCAGTTTTCTTGGACAGTTGATTTGAAGTGGGCATATGGCGAGTGCTTGGAGCAAGTGCGTTATATTCTAATGGTCGTACACTGTTCTCATCGATCAGAGTACTACAATAATCGACAGTCACAGCAGCTTACTACCAGCCAAGATGGTAGTATTGCATAAAATGGGTTGAATCCATCTACTCTACTATTCTGTGACAGTTGTATCTATGTGATTTATCTATTTACTTGTACTAGTAAAACTGAGACCGAGTCTCTGTCTGGCCTTCCGCGTACGTGCAGGCTGATCTAATACAAGTGCATTCTTCGCATTGAGCTGATTTTTCAGAAATATTAAAGCATTACCTCCAAGTCAATCACCTGTCGAATGGAGGAGACCTGGATGACAATCTTTTTTCGCAAGTATAAATAGAGCGTAATATTAATTAAGATAACTTAGTTATATCTTTGGATCTCCTCGATGACTATTAAGAGTTTATGAGGGTTATGTTGGAAAGTTGTTTTTCCATGCTCTATAAAGCCGGCTACGATCGAATTTAGACAACAAGAGCTTTGATTTTTTATATATTTATTGCCTAGAGTTTAAATAATAATGGTTTCCAGTTGATAGCTGGACACATGTGGCCCCTATTCTTTAAATGTGTGAATCATTTTATTAGACTCTTTATTAGGATTAGATCCTCTCTCCTAATCAAAAAAAAAAAGAAAGAAAGAAAGAAAGAAGAAAAAAGCGGGGAAAGGGCGTAAGCCTAATTGGGCTGTTTGACTGACGAAATATCAGTTGTTCGGAAGAATATAGCTTATGTTTTCTGGTAGGGATGAACAGTTTTTCTAAGATATAGATTGTGCAAGCTGACCGTTGTGGGCCTGTAACTCAGCAACCCTTGAGAGTATCAGGAAGGTTTGTAATGCAAAGTAATGATGTATAGTAATATAATATAGAATAGGTATAACAATGACTTTTTTCTCTTTTTCGTATTCTATCTCTTGAGATAAAATGGTGACCTCTGGTTGAATGGTTCGAAATCGATATAAATGCGAATCAAGGTACAGACGCAAACGGGTATCATTATAGCTTACAACAATGTTCCATGGAGTAGCGAAAGCAACTCAAGAATTGTACGGGGGGACTAGGCTAAACGAGACTCGAAATGGCCATCCGTGCGCGAAGTTAACTTTGCCTATACAGATGAAGTACATTTGTCTGGGTTAATATAGGCAACTTCGAAGCCGCGCTCACTTACTTTTTTCCAGTAGCGGAATTCTGCATCAGCGAAATAACTGGAATTTAGTAACGTGGTTGCTGGAACGTTGATTCCACAAAGGGAGCTAATCCCCGGGTACAGAGTAATAGGATAGCGTACGCAAGCTAACGTAATCATTGACATAAGGTAAAAAATCGACAAAGTCAATGATATACCATTAGAGTGACCAGAGTTATAACGAGATAACGGAACTAATAGTACTGGGTTTACGAGACTGAAATTGAACGCCTATAAAATTGTCGATTTGCTATTGAGCAGTAGCTTTAGGTTAGGAATGATACAAATCGAAGGACTGTGAGAACATTATAACGGGAACGACCTGCGTATTTCTAATAAATTAGAAAAAATAGAACTACCTTACCAGGATGGCTGCAACAATCTAGCGGGTTTGTTGCCCCTGAATTTTAGAAGAACTACAACGAGAAAGCTAGATAATTCAGTTGTAAACCTACGTGTTCAATTTGCATCAGACCAGATCTAGTATTAATGAATCAATTCAGGTAAATTAACGACAAAATAGGCGTAGGCTGAAGCTCGTAGGTGTGCCTAATTTCATCTAAAGGGTTCAGTTCCGATCGGATTCCAGTCTCCAGTGGCCAGCTCTGCATTTTTAAAACGTTGCGATAATCTAATGTGGTGCAATAACTTAACTTCCACAAGGATGAAGGACGATTGCTTAAGTCATCGCATTTAACTTGTATCTTCGATTAAGTTATTTTTTGAATTATGCTCTCATCTGCGATAGGTCACTATACGTTATTATCGCCATGAGATTATGCCTCGTACAAGTTGGCGCTGATTACTCGCATACATGAGTAGTTGCCTGCCTGGTGGCGCGTAGTTTAGCCAACTTAATTTAACTTATAACTCCACTCACGTGAGTTATAATTTTATCGCACAAATATGTATAACTAGTCTTATTTCTGACTGAATGTTATTTGTCTAATTTAAATTTATGCTTGATATAAAGCCCGTGATCTTGATCTCAGCCTTGTGGGTTTGTGGGCGGAAAGGCACTGGATAAAAAAATTCCCGCCCCCTCTCTAACTTGGGTGATTATGAGAGAAAGAAGACGAAGAAAACAGCAGTTATTTTTAATTGTCCGAACCTCAATTTCGTAACTCTTGCCGTCTCACCTTTTGTGTTATTTTTTCACTTCTGCACATACAAATACGTGTGATCTAAGTTTGATTATTATGACCCTTACTCGGCCATTTCGATGCTACTTTAGCAATCAGGGTGCGCAATGAGCGCACTCATCGTAATCTCCTGTACAGCCGACGCCCCGACGATGGTTCGCCTTTAGAGCGAGCCCACCCAATATTATGATGATCATCATCGTCTTCTTATCTCTACCCTTTGCACAATCCCACATCGGGACCTCTACTCGTGATTCGCTCGTCTGAGAGCTTCGACTAGGCCGCGAGTAGATCAAGCATTTCCTGATTGAGTCACCTTCTCTGTCAGACGCCCTCGGCCCGAGTTGTAGGCAAAGGCTATGCTTCGTCCTCTCCCCATTCGCCTAACGTGGATCCGGTCTCCGCCTTGATGGATGGATGCTTCGCGACCGACTCCTCAGTCGGCATCCAGAGGATAAGTTCGATAGCCCCAGCTTAGCAAGCCCAAGGCCCAGTTTTTTTCCAGCCTCTTCAGAAGCCTCCAGCGGTCGTTTCGTTCTCTTGCGCTCAGACATCGCTGTTTCCCTTGCCTATTGTTCTTGCTTGGTTCCTCCAGCCTTGCCCTCCGTCTTCCATCCGTTGTTCGTCGCTGGTCACTCGCCATGGCCGTTTGGCGTTGTGCTGCTGTTCCTGCTACAGCGGCCCGGCGGCAGCCCTCCTTCCTCCGAGCCGTAACCTGGCCGATGCTGCTTCTACACCAGCGGCGATAGCTGCTAGGTTTCTGCCGCGTCCGTTCGTCGACTCCCAGCCGGCTGGCTCGTCCGTTCATTGCTCTCAGCTCTGCGCGCTCTCGTGGCGTCCTCTTCGAAGCACTTCATTGGCTCGCCTATTATTTCTCCCCTTCGTCTCTTATCCTGTCCTTCTTTTCCTTTTTCTATTACTTATAACATTGTCGGCCATTTAGCCGGCTAACGCGTTCTCTGTCTATCGGCCGACCCGAGTCCGGCCAGGCCGAATCCCCACCGCCCCAAAAGTTACCAAGTGGCAAACGAAGCAAACACTGCCCCCATGTCCATTACCATCACCGCCGCTGCTACCGCTGCCCCGGCCGGCAGCAGCAGTTAGATCGAGATCTGCTTGGCTCGGTCCGTCTGACGCGGCCCAGCTTCCCAAACTAACGTTGCCGGCATCACCATAGCCGCGGCCGCCGCTGCATTGTAGCCGCCCGTAATGGTCCATAATAAGCGCTGCCCTTTCCCTAGTCCCGCCCCAAACTCCTCCTATTGGCCCGCCCCACAATGGAGCGCTCGTCGGTTTAGCGTTCCCTCAGTTCGAAGCGAAGACCGGTGCGTGCGGCCGGGATAGCGACAACGCTGTTGCTGCTACTGCTGCCGCTAGTTCCGCTTGTCCTGCCACTGAGCAAGCACGACTAGTGCCCTTGTGGGGCCGCAGCATTTACGAAAGCAATGACCGCATGGGAATGAGTACTGCCTTTTCGGTGACTACGGCCGTTGCTCCCGCTGTTAATGCCACAGCCATTACTTTTACTAATACGACTGCCGCCCTTGTTGCTGCAGATCTATGAATCACATCTACGAATTGTAGTACCGCCCGTGAATTAAGCTGAGACAGTTTTACAGAGATGTGCACTACAACTGTTCCCGTTCAGATACAAACCAATTTTATATTTCTGTTTATCTCTTGTCTCTGCTAATATGTGTCGTAATAGAAAAGTTTTGTGTATACTGAAGAAAAAACCTTATGCGTCCATTTGCCTGGAAACTACGCATAATCAGGGTGTCTCCGATCTCGCTAGTTCGGATCGTTAATAACACTGCATGTTAGAATATCAGTGTGTCAGCTGAATCCTAGTGCTTCTTTTTTCCGCGTCAATCAGAACTTTGTGCTCGGAAACACCTGAAGAGCAATCTCTGTTATCACAGCAGTGAAATCGCTTGCAGAGCTACAACTGTGGTGCTGTTCGTGTGCGGTGACTGCGAGTGTGTATGTGTGTATTTTGTGTGGGGAGTGCGTGCCCATAGAGTATAAATGTGCGCGTCCACCGAGTCCATCGTAATCTAACTGTGTACTCTAACTAACTTCAGTTGTGTCCGATGTTAATATTCAGTTAAGGATCTTGCGTCGTCAAAATGGTTTCAACGGAAGAGATTACGCAAGCGATGGTAGTCAATTCGGCAGGCCCTCAGGTTACACGTCCCAAGTTGGGATTCAGCATTGACGCTATTGTAGGTAAACACCGCGCGGTCGCTGCAGTTGCCGGTGTAGGAGCAATGGGTGCTGCTGCTGATGAGGAAAGTTCAGGGCCTTCGCGCACGCCATCTCCAACCGCGCCCCCAAGTATTGCAATGGACTCACCTGGTAGCGCTGATTCGGACCCCGAATCGCGTGAGGGAGCCCGTGCGCCTGCGGCTTTGCCCCGCCGTCCAGTTCCTCTTCCGGGTCCGCTTGATGCTTTGGTGAGCGTTCAGGCTGACTTACGGGCTCCGTTCCCGCTCGCGGGCTTTCCGGCACCTCAATTTCTCATGCGACCTGGGCATCCTGGGGCATCTGAAGCTGTCCCGGGCCATGGGCCGTCACCCCAACCGCTTTACCCCTGGCTTTTGGCCGCAAGACACTCACGATTCTTCGCACAACGCTTCGCCGGTAAGTAGTTTGGTCCAGAATTAGATGAGCTTGAATTCAGGTGGTGCATATCTCTAAATGGACATTAGTATTATTAATATTTTGTCTCACCGTCAATTCCCCATTTTTTCTTCACGGTGATAACAAGGTTTGCCACCCTGACAGTGAAATCCGCTCAGACATACAAAAACACTCTCCACCCACAACCGTAACGATTTAAGCGCAACCACTCTTAGAGGCAGAATCTCGTTTTGTTACCTTTACACCTTTCACTGCAGATTTTCTACCTTAAATTGACCGTTTGGTCAACCGATCTAGTCCGTCTATCTAAACACCATTTATTTAATAAATATTTATTTAGTGACACTGTCGATGACTGACGACAATTCTTCAACCGTGACTCATGACAATATTCAATTAACAAAGACTGCGAAACTTTATTGAGCAGATCTCAAGGAATTACTGCCGAATTAAACAGGTAACGACGCGCTAGTGGTGACGGGTCTCACAACGATCTTCTGTCAACGACTATCATACTGTATCTACCAACGAGAAAGTCTGTACGCTTGTATAGGTTCATACTTGGCTGAACCCGAAGACCCGAGACAAAAACCTCTATTCGCCGCTGAATCACAGCGAATGCTTGAACAAATTTCCTGCAGTAATAAACAAATGTTTCAAATTGATATCATCCCGAACGAGCGCTAATAATCTACACCACAGTTAACAGCGTACCGAATTTTAATGGACTACTAATTCTAATATACTGGACGCTAGCAGTGTACCTTGGAGAGGGGTAGTTTATTAAAAGCTAGTTGGTGTGAGTATTTCACCGTCGAGTCACTTGTATGTAGGCCCCACCCTCGATAGGTCCTAGAAACAATACTAAGACAGCAACGCCAAGGCTTATCGTGGGAAGGACAGTTGAGTCGGCTATGAAAATAGTGTTCTTTAGGTGGTGTAAATACTTCTATTATGTACAGCCCTACTACCTCTCGATACGAATGATATGGATCAAAGTTTCGATCGAAGATTGAAAGTCTTGATTATTATGGCAATTTGTATTCACTGCGTAGGCATCCTCACCGTCAACAGGCCTACATGTGGCATATTTTAAATGCGGGTTTTGCTGTAAGGCATGTCGTGATGTACGGATGTTCACGCATTGGCTAACTATAACTTAACTATATCGATATTTAATGCGTCAAATAGAGAAGCAATACATATATGATGCTTCACGTAAACGTCAGCTCGGTGATATGATTTCGCTCCTGCGTGTCCGGCATGCCTTTATCAGAGGACTATGTATAATATTATGCCGCCATATACTAAGTACCATTACTACCGTTATTCAATCAACACATTGTTCCGCTTCGCTAAGTAGATGTTGATACACGACCGTATGGGAAGCGAAGAGGCTATGGTTACTTCTTCAGTTTTCCTCACGTGTTTAAACGACTTGAATGAACAGTGCGTAGTTTGACAACACGTTTGTAAACGGACCCACGTTAATTACGGCTTTGCTACATCGCTAACAATAACTTCAGCATAATATATGTAGTCTTGCTATAGGATTAGTAATATTAACAGCCATTACCACCATTACGGTTTGATAGGAGAAAGCATTGATTATTAAGGGTTGTCGGTCGGTCGGTCGGTCGATCGATCGATCGATCGGTCGACCGGCGTCGTGGAATATCAACAGCTGCAGTAATACTGCTGAGTAATTTTATACTATTATCGTCTGCTGTTGCCGTTGACGGTGCTGGTGTGCTTCCTAGACTTACTTCAGCACAGACCATCGCAGTTCTCTCTCCAAACTATTCTGAGAGCCCTGGCCGTCTATCGCCCGTGTTAATTCGCTACATCCTTCCGTCGCCTCTGTAGTAATAATATTTACTATATTGCCAACGAGCAGTGCTTGTTAGTTGTCAGCTGTCGCTGGTCGGTTGGGCCGTCGTCCATCCGTTTGCTGCCAGTTCAAACAGCAACGACACCAATCTTTAAAGAAAACAAAAAAGAAGACGAGAAATAACGCTGGTGCGTGTTTATTTATTATTTGAAGGATACAATTAACTGCTTCCATCTTGCTCGTCGTGGTACTAGTTCTGCTTCTGTGGCTTTTTCTCCAAACGAAACAGAAGATCAGAATATAAGCAATGTGAAACATTAACGCATTTTCGCCTGTTCATTGTGGTCGCCACAGCCGTCGCCATTACTCATGATGATGGTGGCGGCGGCGGCGGCGGCGGCGGCTGCTAATGATCATCATGCTAAAATAGACGAAAGATGCTCGACCAAAACGGAAGAAACGAATAGCTGTATTGCTAGTTTTAGAAATGAATTTTGATTGTAATTGTAGCATTGATAATGCTGTTAGCGGCTAGAAATCTTTGCCCTTCTGTTTTGGGAATGAGTTATTAGAACGGCGCGCTTTTCTAGGATCACGATCGCACGACACGCAGCGCACCATACGGATAGTTAAGTACATGGCAGTCTGATATTGGTGTCGTTTACGTGCAGCCAGCATGCGTGGACTTCATTGTTTCTCCGTGCCAGTGTTTGCACTAGCACTACCGGGTCGTGTGTTGCTTCACTAACCTATTGATTCCTGACCTATCCTTAATTTCCGATCCACATAGGTTTCTGTCGACGTTAATAAAAGAAAATGATTTTCCATTTTGTGCATCTATCTAGCTGTTGGACATTTCGGATAGTCTAGTTCCTCGAATACTTTCATGATTGAATTAGGCAAATCCAAACTATTGTGTGTAGCTAACGGATCTATATGCTCGGAGGTGGCTGTATTGGCGTAGTTCATCAGTCGAAGCTCTCTTTGTCGCCGCGATATTAGTAGCGTAAACGCCATTACTGACTTTGTTCACACAGTCTTAATTAGCCTTCTCCTCGTTTCTTTTAATTATTCCCTTCAGTTTGGTGCTGGCTGAGGCGAGACCACATAGAAGGACTGACTAGTTACCCCCGATCCATGTGCTGCTGTTGGTACACCGTCCATTCGATAGATGACACCAACAAGCACGTACGCGAGGCAATATATGTGTGTGTGTGCACATATACACAGTACATACGTAGAGCAAGATTCAAGCATTGTATTATTCTGAGTGTGTTTATGACTACTGCAACGTTGAGACGACATTACAACTGGGTTAGTGTCCTCCAACCACTGCCGGTTCCGCTGTCTACCTTCCTCGGAAGTTTCTGAAAAAGAAGATCTTTTTGATCACTTCTCTCTGAACTGTCATTTTTAACACTTCTAGTAGCCCTGTTGTCAACTGTTATTATACGATAGGAGAGCAACAACAACGTGGACTTTTATCCTTAAAACAGTAATGTTGGCCGCTTCCAGACAAATATATTACATACAAATATGTTTGAGCATACACGTCGCAGACTGTTGTTTAAAGCGCTTTAAAGAAAAATACTTATTCGTTAAAACAACCACAATGGTCCGCTGAAGTGGTTTGCGAAGAAAAGCCGATGTATGTTCAGGCTCTTTGTGGTACGCAAACTAAGAGCCACAAACAAATTAAGCCTTCGTCAAGTCAGCCCATGGTCGAAAAATCCTGTTTCCATTGATATTTTCTCAAAGATCCTTATAAATCTCTTAACGGATAATGTTTATATGGATCAGTTTTTGTAGTTCGTACCGTGATGTTGCAGTGCGCAGATGAATCATTGAGATTAACTTAAGTAATTTACTTTTCCAAGCACTACCAGCTAAAATGAACATATTTAGGGCTGTATTCAAATTTTAGTTATTATCTGTTGTTTCCTTTGTGCCTGAGTTGTAACGAAAGTAAAAAAGCCATTTGTTGCACACAGTTTTAGCGAGTGTTGGGGGGGCATAACTGTTTCGTTTTCAGTACTGGCAAAAACGTGAATTTTAGACAACGAATTCGAATCTAATTCGTACGCTATCCGTTGTGCCCCCTAAAACGCCAGTCGGAGCAGCATTTGTCATAGGCCGGGATTATTTTGATTCGTATTTTATTGGTATTTGTACTATTTCACTACAGCGTACTTCTACCATCACTATTCCATATTGCCTCTTCTTTTTATGGTGACTTCGTTAGTGCTTGTACACTAATATGCACACGTGTATGCACAGGGTACGGCACCTAAATTTGAACGACAAGTGGCGGGCGTTTGCCGTACGAGGCGTGAGTTTATCCGCCCTTCTCGCTACTAGAAAAAAGCCACATCTTTCTAGAGCAAAACAATAAACGCGTCATGGTAGAGAACCATGGGTCATTTGCGCGAAAATAAAATAGGCTATTATCGTATGTCTTAGCGCTGGACGAATCCTCACGGAAATATTTTCAATTTTTTTTCTTTTCTTTTTTCCTAAAATCGACCGTTTACGTTATTTCTGGTTTTCACGCGAATTTGAAAAATCCAAAGATTTCCATGGCGCAAGCCGCAAGTCTCTTCTTCGCTTTCAGGTTTAGATGGCTTAAAAATTTAATAAAAAGCCATTTTTAATACACTTGGATCCTTTGTGGAAAATCGAAATAGCTAATCAACGAGGCTCTTGAGACCTAGCCACAGGTCAACGCCAAGTGCACGCGTGCTCTTCAACGAACCTTTGATAGGGAGGTCCACTTGTGGGTGGCAAGGCTTGCAACAGAAGTTAAACTAAAGAGCTTGAATTGTGAGCAAGTGCCCAATTGGTCAATAACGGTTTCAAAGTAATCCTAACATAGCCACAGAAAAAAAAAAGCTATTTACAAAAGGTTTTTAATAACATTACGTGACGTTGTTTTTTAGAATGAGCCTAACTTTTTGCGATAATGCATGGGCCTACATGTTATAACTTGTACAAAGTTATTTTTTACAGAAAAATTTGGTGTTTGTGTTGCGTGGATTCCCGTGTTATTTAGATCTAGCGGTTTCTCTGACTTTCTATTTCCTCTAAATAAAAAAAAAACTTTGCAGACGAGAAAAATTCCGAAATTCAGCGGAAAACTGGAGTGGCCTGAGGTCTTGATCTATAATCCCAACGCCTTGGAATTAGATTTGGAAAAATCGGTGACACACGTGCATCGAATCCTCGCAGAAAACTACAAGACGTATTCGGGTGTCAACGCTTCTTCGATATTTCTTTTGGATTGTTGATCCGATAACGATGGATAGCACAAACAGTGCATACGTTTTCTAGCGTAGAGATCAAAGTTTAAATGTAAAAATTGCTTAGTTTTTGCGCGCTTCCAAAAACGACGTCAAAAATTGCTTAATTTACCTTGCTGGTACTGATATTTACACAGAGTTTTATAGATTGACGCCAGTTCCGCCGTAACTTCAGGGTTACAGCATTCGGAACAGGCAAGAGGAATACTTCCTATTGTGTTTATTTTTTTTAAGTAAATTCTTAAAGGCATTACGTTGGCTGATGAAGTTCTTAAAGGCTGATGAAGTATTTGTTTGGTACTGTGAGACTTTGGTCCGCTGAAGACTAGGCGCGTTTTGCTTCGGACCTTGATTTGGAGCTAATTTCAAGGCTCTGTGATGATTTAGTGATAATGTGTTTGCGCACTACGTTGAAAAATACAAGAGGTATTCCAAATTTGGATAGGGCGTTCCGCGACAGAAGCCAGCGTCTGAAGCGATACGTGACTGTGGTAGTACCGGATGTTAAACCCGAGACATTTATTAAAGTCTGAACCAGAATAACTGAGCAATTGAGGGTAAGTAGCCGATTTATTGAAAAAGGGGTGATTGGACAACGCAGTAGTTTATAGAAACGAAACGAGAGAAGCACCGTAGGCAGAGAACTGTTACTGGATCAACACAAGGATAACAACGATTTAACCGGAAAACGCGAATAGTGCAACAAGACGACAGAGAAGAACCGTCATAAACAGCTTTCGATTCGGCAGTCACAGGTTTAGGTACATACACGTGTGTGTAGTGGCGGGGGAGGGAGAGGGGCCTGTACATTTGTTGGTAGTATAAACTGTCGTCCCCGCTTTGTTTGCTTCAATCATCAAATAAAATAGATTGGTAACGTTGTATATCCGCATCTTTGCTCACCGACATACAACAGCCTCTATTGACGACGGCCTGGTCTCTCTCTTTTCCAGAGAGCTATCTTTTCCTTCGTTCGTTATTCGAACGGCGAGGACAGACCGCAACGGCGGAGATGGCGACGACTGTTTGCCATTGCTTTTTATAGATAGCGATGTGAGCGGCAGCGACGCCACGTAGCCAGATCGCGCTCAGATTCAATTCAGCTTAAGCCAATTTAGGCTTGTAGTGTCTCAGGTGCACTGAATCTAAGAGTAGTACTTCGATCTGATTCGCGCCATTCGCTCAAGGAGTCGGCACCAATTAACCACACGAATCTGTCATGCTGCGCAGCTAACCAACTGGTAAGTCTTCTGTTCAGCCTGGAGCCGCTTCACTGGCAGATTTACGTAGACGAGCTGCTCTGTAATAGCACGGGCTGGTTTGCTGGCTGACACCACGTTCTGCCGTACCCAGAAGTCAAGCGAGAAACGGGAACCGTCAACCCGACAAGCTGACTGTAGGCCGACAGGCCGGCCCCTGACGTCTGTCGGGGAACGGGAGAGAAGAGTAAGGGCAGTGACTGAGAGTGGGTTTTGCCTGTGCTTTTGGCGTTCATGCTGGTGTTGGCGGCGGTGGCGTGGCAGCCCCTATAGCGAAGCCAGAAAAGGCCATAATTGATTTTAATAGTCGTCTCGGCTCGTTATTTTCCGCAAGAGGAGGCTCGTTGACATTCCAGTCTTTTATTATCTTCAGTATTATTGTCGTCATCAGCACGATCATCATTATTCTTAAGAAAAGTTTCGTAATTAACAAGATGAGGCAAATTCACTTGAGGCGAGTTTCGGTGGCTGGAGACAGAGACGTCGACGAATTAACGAAGAAGCAGCAGCAGCAGCAGCAGCAGCCAGACGAAAAAAACAATCTTCTGCGCAGCGCTGCGTTGATGTTTATGTGCCATCAGCGCGTATATTTGCGTTTATTCGTTTGTGTGCCAACAATCGCAGTACGGACAACAATAGGACAAGCCGGGGCAAAGATCGTCAGCTTCATGCAGCTTCTAAACGAACGAAATCATATCGATACGTTTTTGTTTGTAAATCAATTATTGACGATCCGATCTGTCACTGTGGAGTATCTCTCTTGTTATTTTTAAAGTACAATACGTCGTCTTACTGCGGAATCAGTCAAGCAGCTGACATTAATGGTAGTAATAGTTAGAGTCCCGCCACTGTCCTGATATACCGCTATCAAATTGGAATGCTCACTGGCTCAGTCAATGTACACACGCCGTCATACACAGAGCTTTATTTAGCAGACATTACTTCCATGCGAGTAGCGTATACTAGGGCCGTAATAATAATCGGGATAAATATACAGGCAATCATACTTACTCTAACACGTCCATTTGCATATTTAGCAGGGTCGTCACTGTGCTGGCCTATTACACTCGTACGAGTCGCTGCTTAGTAGATTTGCCCGAACAAAAATGACTGACGTTTTACCAACGAAACTTACCATTAACGCAGTCGTTGGTACCCTATATAGCGACAGGTAATATTTAATTGCGATGGTCGGCACAACAGTCCGTTTGAGCTTCAAGTGTCATTCACTTGTACATTGAGACATCAAACAGTTGCTGTCGACGGCAACAGTAGCGGTAGACATAGTCGTCACTGCCGCCGTCACGATGCACGTTCCCCTTACAGCACATTGTACTATGAATTCAGCGTACGGTGCATGTAGCAATGATGCTTTCTTTGATCCAATATGACTGCTGTACACATAGTGTTCATGCTGCTTGTTGCTTCTCCAGCCTGCTCACCGGCACCTACCCGGTGGCGTTCCCGTTCAGAACAGGTCGGCTGTTGGGGTACCGATGCCTCTTCAGATGCCCGTCTTATAAGTCTAGTTAGGTAATAGCAGCATATTATCTGTCGGTTTGTCTTTATATCAGCGTGTGTTTCTGCTTAGTACTAGTAGTAGTACTTTGCTTGGGTGACTGTGGGTCGTGCAGCAGCACCACCACCGCCGCTATATGCGCCTTTTCCTGTTCATGATTTTCGTCTTTCTGGTGTTCATCTAATTAGGCGTTCTCACGTAATCGTCTCATCGGGGGTCGGCTGCAGTAGTGGCGGTCGTAATAACTGTTTGTTGTTGATAATGATGACGGGGATAGCTTAGCAGTTGGAGTTCTTAACGAAAAAATGATTTTGCCCAGAGCGAGGAACTGAATAGCTTGATAGATAATGGCTAGGTACGTCTTTTGAACTTCTTAAACTTCGCTAGTTAGGGCACTAGTCAGCTCCGCTCGGTTACACTTGGCCAAATAATATTAGACGTCTCACTTCTCTTCAATTTGCAAGCAGTCCGGGACAACTGGATGAGAGGAAACCAAATCAGTTTAGTGGATTGTTTCCCAAAAGCGTGAAATTGTTGTATGGGGCTAAAGTAGAGTACGAACAGAATCCGAAGCCCGATTATGCTTTTAGCAGAAAAATCTGTACCACTTTACAATTAGTTAGACGCAGTCTGGTGAATTGTTAGGCCACCAGTACAACCGGACAAATCCCCATGAGTTTTGAATGTAGCTAGTGCACGAGAAGCACCTGTAAAACACACATGCGGCGTCAAATTTTAACCGATATAAAAACGTCAGAAACAAAAAAGAAAAGAAGCCAACAGATCGACAATTGTCATAACGAAAAGCAATTCCTCGTGATCGGGTAACTGTTTACGCCATCGCTCGAGACCTGAAAACACAGTGGTGTCAACAGCGGCCCAGCTCCTTAGTTCTAGGCACAAATTGTAACCAGCCGCATGTTTGCGCTGGACGTATTTTAATACGTACTTCCATCCAATTCAACTAATTGCTCAGCTAGCGCAAATCAATCACTACGATGAAACTCACTACAGAGAGCCACTGTGTCAAATATTAACAGTTTCAAGTGTCTGTTGAACGCCTAATAAGTGATCAGCGCTGATTTGTTTTGGGACTGGTCGACCTGTTGGACGGTACCTTTCGTTGTTACCTTGCCGAAGAAATATGCCGCGATAAGGGGAAGTGGGTATAAATGGTCATGACAATCATCGCAGAAGAACGGAACGACGAGATTCAAACGGCCCGAACGCAAAAGGTGATCACCATATCGGTTGGATGCAGCTACTTAGCAAACATATCCTACTTTAAAAAGAAAAAAGATGGTGGAAAGTGCCAAATGAAGTTTATCACTGAACAAGACCTGAGGTACGGTCAAATGAAGCGTCTTATAGCAACCCCACGAAAAAGAACGATACTTTTCTACGATTCTTAAAAAAGATGGATAAACTGCCAGCGGTCGGCTGCTTCCACCACGTGGTAATTTCGTGTAATTCGACTCTCACGTAATCGTAACATCGTATGAATCTGGGGTGGCAAGCGTCTACGACACTCCCATAAGCGCCTCATTTCGAACAGCGAAGCCACATAAAAGAACCCATGAAGCGAGTGACCGGACGCGCTATCGTACAGAAGGCAGCAGTGAAATACAGACAAATAGACAGACACAACGAGAAAGAAGGGAAAATAGCGCTTTTTTTGCCGCCGCGTGGCAAACAGGCAAGGCCGGCCTCGCTCCTACTTGACGAAATATTATTACATACGCGCATACATATATATATGTGTGTGTGTATATATATATATATATTTTTTTTTTTGAGCGAAAATAACGGGTAAATCGAAGTAAGAATTACGTATAAGTCACACACGCACGCAGGGAGTCATAGCGTATCAAGTGCAATAATGTTAAATTATAATATCAATAATAATTATGCTTTCACATCTTTTCCTAGAGGCTTCTAGTGAATAGACAGAGGCTAATGTTCGTTTTGATTGCTGCCGTTATTGTTGGTACCGAACTCCCATCAGCAAATCCACGAAGTGATCGAGGTCCTCCCTTCGTTTTCAATGTGTTTGCTACCAATAAATGTGGCTGTGTTCGGCCTCACCTCCAACGGTATGTGCCGCTAAATCTCGTCCAGTAGTTCTAGTAGTCGTAGATATTTATTATATATATTCGTTCGTCCGTCCGTGCTCAAACAGGCCAAGAGAAATGAAGCTCCTTCGTTTGCGAAACCGAGTCGATAATTTCGGTAAATGCTCTTGTCGCGTCTTTTTTCTTTGTAAAAACGATTAACTCTAATTTAATAGCAAGCCAAATGCCCACTTCGATGGGAAGCAACTAACTCCGACTCCTAGAGTGGCGATTTACGATAATTTGCCATCGTCAAGCTCAAAAAGCGACACATATCGGTGGAAACAGCAGTAACTGCGACTGCAATCTATAACTCGGGACACAACCTCATCAGATGGACGCTTTTTACCAAAATTATCAAGCGACTGTTAAATGAGATCGTCGAACGATTGCACGAGACCAATAGGGGACTGGAGCACCCTCCTCAAAGAGTAGAGCCAGGAAAAGGAGGATCGATCGTACATGAACGAGAGACAAACGAGGCTCGTCCTTCGTTCGTATGCTATTCACTTGCGAGAGGTTCGAAGAACGGCTGAGAGATTTATGAAATAAACTATTGATCCCCTATTTGTGTTATCGGAGATAGCAGTGGTCAGTCGATGTTAACGATACGCTATCAATTCCAAGACGTCATAATTTAGATATATTCCGTGGTAAAAAAAATTAGTTTTTAGATAATTATGTTTTGTGTTCGTATTTAGGCCAATAAATGATTAGATAGGAAAATAACACGAGACATTACTTTCATTTGTCGCATTTAGCCTTTTCAAACGTGTACTCAAGTTGGTCACTTCAGTAAACATATGTTTCCGATCGTGTATTATAGCTTCGAGCGACCTTTAACGCGACGAACTTTGAACATCTTGTACAACAACGATAGGGATGCGGGATGTGGGTGTACGATTCATTACTTTAACTTCATGTTCCTCTAGTAACAATGCATTCTCTGTCTGTGTCACACCTTGTCCACGACTACGCTAATAACAGCGACGGGTGCTATGTGATGTCACATCTAAACAATGGTTCTATTGTCGTAGTTAAATAACCGACATATTATCACAGTTCTTCATTGGGAATGTGTAACTGCGTGGGGCCGAAAAAAAAACAGGAAAAGGCCACTCTGCTCAGGTCACGCCTGCTGCCTTCAGTGTTTTCAATACTCAGTGCCAAACACAACGTGGCGTCCATACGCACCGTTATACAACTAACGAGCGTCAAAGTATCACTATCGCAAATACTAATGCTCATTAGATCATTCACCAAACGTCTTCGTCAGTCTCGATTAGTCCCGAAAATAGAACAGCTTATTCTGAAAAACTGAGCAAACGTCAACGACCTTGAATTCCTTTGTGATGAATAAAAACAGAGCTGGCCAAAAGTAGAAGAAGAACATAAAAACACGAGGTATTCATACCACCTGATCAACTCGTCTACATACAGCACATGCATATGTCTGATGCTGCTGCATCTTAATACCGATACTACATATTTATCAGCGGTAATGTGGTGTTTACTGCTATGGCAGCAGCAGCAGCAGCAGCAGCAGCAGCAGCAACAACAACAGCAGCAGCAACAGCAACAGCAGCAACAACAGCAACAGCAACAGCAGCAGCAGCAGGGTGGTAAAATATAATGACAATAGGAAATACGAGATGTATCGAACGTTTTTGTTTCACCATTACTTAATCGTTGCTATGTTATAAAGTGGCATTCGGTAGATGCACACACGCACATATATGCCCGAATGTCTGTGTGTGTTAGATTGTGTACGTACGCGGGGCCTGTACATTTGAGTAACAATATTCACGCTGTTGGAGTGATTTGTCATTCCACCAACGCGGAACAATTACGCTATACCTGGACATTGTCATCGGTAGTCATAATAGCTATCAACAGCAGTGTGATTGTCGCCTACAGTTGCTCGACTGTCGCTGTAGTCGAGTTTCGGTTCGATTTTACAGATCGACGCTTGATTCTAACGATGATCCTCGATGGACAGTTGAGCATAGTAGGGTACGCCAGCAGTCAATTACGGAAACCAGCTGGTAGAATGGCAAATTACAAAGACGGTAGCGCTATCTAAGTCCCGTAGATAGCCGGTAGCTATTGTCATATCTTTTTCCAGACACTGTACTAGAACACGTTTAAGGGGTAGACGTCTCTCTAGCTGAGCTAAGACTAGCATCAGTTGCGACCGGTATCAATATTACTAAACTGTTACATCTCATAATGTGCCTGTTATCTTATTATTCAGTTTTCGAAAATTTCGTCTGGACAATCTACCTAAAGCCGATCGGCAAACGCCGATAAAGCGAGCGATACGCGCAGACCCGAGCGGTTAACTAGTAGCGGCTGTATCTACGTCGCAGAATTTCTACAGTATTACTGCTAAAGCTACATTTCGAGTGACACTCACAGGGACAACGAGAAGAACCGGCAATTAAAAGCTGTGACAATTATTAATATTAGACGTCTAAATTAAATTAATCTCCCGTGTAGGAAAATCAGGCGCCGACACGTTGGTGATCATCGAAAAAAAAAAAAAAAAAACTAACTATTATTCCCCTTGATTGCTAGCGCACTTATATAATATAATCTATCTAATAAATATAACATTATACCGTCATTAATTATGTAGTAGCAATTGCAATTATGCACATATATTTCTCTTGCTTGTTGGTCCTTTTCCAAGCCACGATAACACAACTGTATTACGTACATTCATACAGACAAAAGTTGCCACAACGTTCTGCTGTCTACTATATATTTTTCGATATACTGCCACCTACCGGCCCGACAGAAGCTTCGGTGAACGGAATAACTCCGTAAAAAGTGCAACGACGAAATATACTCGTCTCTGTGCCTTATTTCCTCCCTTTTATCCCTGTAATTAACGACGTAAATTCATTGACATTGTAAGAAATAGATGGTTTTGCGGTAGCTCTAGCAGCATTGCTCCGCATGAAATCCGAAACAAAACGCATATATATTGCATTTCCTGTGATACTTTTGTTAATTCCATCTTTTTATCGAAGCGATGTCTGATATAGATTCCGGCCCCATGACCATGGTCATCAGCGGTGCTATTTGCATGAGAAGCGTCTGGCTGGTAGACGTTCCGTTTGCCTGCATTTTTTTTTTTCTATTATCCTCAGTGGGAATTAATGAAGTGCTTATTAGCAGTGTATCCTCATAGTAGCTATTCATATTATTATTCTCGTACCTTATATAGAGTAGCTAGTCACTTGGTCAGTCGTCGCTGCTGACGGCGGGACCAGCATCAAGCTATTGATCAACACGTTTACGCCACACATTCGTTCAAATGCTTACACAGTTATCATTCTATAATTATGTCATAATACTAGATGTTATTAAATATACTAGTGTATAACAGTGCTGAAGCTGAAGTGAGATAATAATATAGTAACTAGATTTGTATAACAATAAGCCTGTATAGCGGCGGCGGCGGCGGCGGCAACTATATTACCGCTCGGCATTTGCAACAACAAATGTATTTTGTACTTATTATTAATATTACATTGTAGCCGTGGGGCACAACACAGTTGTTGAATAGCCAATTAGCGCAGTAAAGCAAAGTGCGTTGATTTCCATTTTGTGATCAGTACTTTCTTGCATTTTCGTTAGATTCTCTGTCGGTTGCACGCGCCGGCGTCGGCCGCGTCAGCGTAAAAGTGAGTGAATTGTTTATGTGAGGGTGCGCGTTCGGTGACGATGATACGGTCAGTCGACCCTCTCACGTCTCCGAACTGACCACCGCTGGCGTAGCAGCGGGTATAACCTCACTTAAGATCGACACCGGCTAGTCCTCGTTGCAGTAGTGGGGTCAGTTGAGAGTTGTGAGCCATCGTTTGTAGCGGCGCTGGCCCTGATGACGCTGGTCGTATTTCTGCCATCCTAACTGCCTTAGCCGACCGTATGATGTTCCCCAACGGACGACCGGCCGTCCGCCACAAAGAACAAAGAGGGCGGTTCCCAATTAGCGTTCAGGTGTGGTACGCTTTGGTGTGGTCTAGCGTGGCGCTGCTGCTGATTACAACGCACACGTCCGACGAGTAAATGAACGAGCGCTTCGGTTACTGACGCAGGCCAATGGACGTCCGTCTAGTGGACTCTGCCAGCTCCGAGCACTGGTACAAACGATATGTACAGTGGTGGTAACAACGTGCCGCAGAAAGAAGACAGCCATAGTTTCGAAATTCGTTCATCCACAGCGGATTTTGCCAGGCTTCAGTTCCATTCCTGAATCTCCGCCATCATCTGCACGACGACCTCACATTTGAATAATAATCGGCGTAAGCTATTTCTGCTGCTGCCAGTGACGCTCTCACTTAGCTCGCTATGAGATGGCGATCGTAATAATAACAATAATGTCACTTTTAATGATATGTCACTTAAATCAAACTAACCAGAGCTAAATGAAGGGTCTGGCGGGCAGTCAAACAAGTACGATAGCGTACTTGTGGCTTCGTTCATTTGTTGGCCCGCCACAGAATTAGTGACAACATAGAATAATACATGTGCTATTAATTTAGTAACAGCTTCTACAAAACAGGCCAATGGTTGTGTAGCTATTGCTGACAGGGTTGATGGTGCTAATGATTTTGATGACTATGGTGCAACATCTATATCAAATGAAAGTTCGTTCGTCTTGTTATTGTCAATGGTCACTCGCTGCTCGAGTGCTAGCGCGAGGTCTTCGCCTTTGAAGCGTTCACTGAAGAAACCTTTGTTAGCGCAATTATAAACAGAATTAGGTTGATCAACCTGGCTGCTATCAGCGACCACAACAACAATGCGACGGCCAAAGCAACGACAGGAGACACAAAGGGGGCCTTTTTTTAGAAACTGTTTCTGTTGTCAATTCGAAAGCCTAATTGGCGCACAAAGCGGAAAATCTTACAGCCAAACGCGCGGTAATTCAGTGCGTAACCTTAAAGATGTTGCTTATTGTGTTTTCTTAACGTGACGATTGAATAGAGAAAAAGGGTGAGCTGAAGTAAACGGCAGCGTCATACAGAATGTGCGACCGTATGTACTTACACGTAAGCGACCTCGCGCGACCAGTTTTGCTGTTCGACGTTTAGCATACGTCTACTAATAGAAAAAGTCGAGCTTTGCTGATAGCGTTAGACAATTAGTTGATCTTCCAGATTGCCGTTAACGTGCTGAGTATAGCTATGCCCCTCGATAACTCCAGGACGCAGGTACGCATATCTATCTAACGTTATCTTCTTTCTCCAGATGCTACCCTTTGAACAGGAATCTCAGTGAGTTTCTAGTTCTTTTTCTCTGGTTCCTCAATAGGGTTGCCAACTGGTTCATCGTAGAGACTCGTGTCGTTTGCGAGCAATTCTGCGAACTTATTGCCCACTTACTTGACTAGAGTCTGCATCTGATTGATGTGATGTGATGGCCGGCCGGTCGGAGGGTAACGGAACGACGAAGAGCTCAGGGCGCTAGAAGACAAACATCAATGACACGTTCGCCTGCAGTACACACAGAACGGCGACGATTGTTGCCGAAAGGAGATATGCAGTGCAATAAGTTGAACCTGCATATTTGGTCGTGGTAGATCAGATATACAGGTTCAAGGCTTGGGAGCGATAAATCTGATCATAAAAAAAAACAAAAAAAAATTACCCCGCAGGTAGGTTGCGATCAAACAGAAAATACAAGACGTAGCAGTAGCTGATGGTAGTGAGCTGATGTGGTACGACTAGCAGTTTTATCCAGCGATGAACCTCAAATATCGCACCGATTTGAGGATTTGATTAGTCATTTGATAAGGGTGGTAGCGCTATGCCGGTGGTTCGCTTAACAGTCAACTGGAAAAATCGACCACTCACTCTTTTGCGGCTCTTGTGAGTCAGCAGAGCTGGTAACCGTAGTGTTTCGTTTGTTCTACTAACGCTGCTATTGCCTCTGTCATCATAACATAGCCAGCACTATCATTGCTAGACACCTATGTACCATATCAGTTTCATCTTTCTCCTTGTCGAACTTTGTTAGACACAAGAATAATGGTCCTACATTAATGTACAGCCAAATAGTTTTCCGTATCTTGCTTGATCGTAAGCAGTCGGTTTTAGGCGACGCCTGACGTCAAATATGAAAGTTCTACGAACGCTGCGTGGCTCCAAGATGCAGGGACCTTAACACTCTTGAAGGCTCGGGCTACCCTTTGCATATGAGATCAGTTACGATAGAACACGTTCAAAACAGCTTCTTTCCATGCCAACTTTTTATTTAATAATATTAACACTACCGTATTGCCACAATTTTGCTATAACGTTAGGTTTAATGGCAAAATTGAATCCATCCGTAGGAAAATTTAAGACGGTAAGATTCCCATAGAAGCTCGTGAACTTCTGGTGCTAACATCGTGATTAATATTTGCGAACCGCTGACCACTACTTGTGTATATTATACAATGATGTAATGCCTGCAGTTAAGACTCAGAAGAATTTCATTATAGGGCGTGCATACACGTAACAAGTTCTATTCCATCAAAATGAGGTGCAATTAGTGAGTGACGCGCATCGCTAGACGAGCGCGATATCTTTTTCAGACCTTTTTTTTCTTCTTATCTTAAACTAGAGATCAGCGGAGTCTCGTCATGAGTTTCGTGCTGTGGATTTTAGTTGTCTGCCACGCTAGAACTGGATAGATGTTCTTGTAGCAGGTATAGCGGTAGATGACACAGCATGAGCCCCTCGCCGAGCGCGGACATGACAGATCGCATGTCTATTCGATTCTATGGTCCGCCCCGTAGTAGGCGCTGGGAGCCGACGACTGCACCAGATGCTGCCAGTGGACTCACAAATAGTTAAGCTCTACTCCACGGAGGATTTATTCTGCTGATTCCTCTGCCATTGATACCTTTTTTGCTGGCGGCTACGGCGTGTACTGGTTCTGCACGGGACAGGGGTGTTAAAGAGCATGCACTTTTACGACGCATCTCTGATCGCCGCCAGCCAGTCTGTCGTACATCGTACGCTATATATTTATATACGTGTACTATATCTGGATCCTAGGTGGCTGATCTGGTGCTTCCCGTATTTGCGACTGGTAGCAACCGTACAAGTAACTACACAGGGCTCTGTTGGTAAGTAGGGAATGCCAATTAACCTGTGAGCTGACTACCTTAATTAACAGACAGACATTTTCAAAAAATTACAGCAAGCAGAACTCGAACCTAAATCTAGTTATTTGTCTTAAAAAAAAAAAAAAAAGAATAAATAATTTCAACGCATCTGATCAGTAGCCTATTATGGTAGGCAGTCAAGGGAAGATACAATCACATGACAGTGGTTGACAAACCTTGTAAAAGCATCGTGGCATAGCAGTCCAAATTGCCCCTCAACGCCACGCATAATCATCTATATACATAAAGGATGATATAATTACAGCAAATGGTAGGTAGGCAGCAACGGGATAGACCGTGTGCGTACTGAATAGTGATGAGCGGCATTAGAAGACTTAGCAGCTACAGAAGAAACAAATTAATTAAAGCAGTAAAGAAGCTTATTCAGTTAATGGTGTTACCACAACCTCATGCGTGTCTGTACGTGGAAGAAATGGACGTATTTCGACAGGCGATAACAATAACAAGTACAGCTTCAGCTGTTTCTATTCTATTCTGTGTGTACACTGTAGAGCAAACGTCTAGCGGCTTGTCATAAGATCGCAGATATTCCGGATAATGCCCAACAGTTCATCGGATGGAGGAAATAAAAAGGACGGTTCCAGCCGAAGGTAGATCTGGGAGAAAATAGCATTGTTCTTTGAAAGCATGGAACGCATGCGCACACACGTATAGGCAAATGGAGATGTATAGATCGAAAAACGAAGCCTGAATAATAGGTCCAAACGCAAAGAACTACGTTCACTTTGTTGGGTCTCGAAGAAGAAACGCCAGAACCTAAGCTCATTACGTAGACCTGTATAATATCTCTCTCTCTTTCTCTTCTCGCCACAGAGCGACCCTCCCTCAGCAACAGCAGCAGTAGCGCCATCAATTCTAGAGTGATGGAGTACCGATGGTAGCTCGTGTTCTAATCCACAACGTCGGTCTAGCCGGCTTGGCTTACGTAGTATGCCATACAGATGACAATTGTTTGCTGTTTCTACTTCACCGTCATCATAATCATCGCCATTTTGCTTCACTGTAGAGTGAGAGACTTGTATCTTTTGCATTTTTCATATTGCAAAACGCTGTGGACCGATGAATGCTGACCCTGCAACTTAAGACTACGACGACTATGGTCACGGCAGCTGGCAGTAGCGTCGCTATTGCTACTAGTAAATGTTTCGAGTTTTATGTCTGCTACAATGCGTTTAAGTTTTGCTAGCGACTGCTTCGACTACAATTACTTCTAGTATTACTATGAGCACTGATGTTGCTGTCGGCCTTTGCCTTTTTGCCTCCTTTTATGGCCTTTTGCAAACTGCTGTCCCAGCATTTACCGTTTACCAACGAGAGTCAACGAGTGAACGAAAGCAGGCCAGAGGCGGCTGAAAGAGCAGTCCGCCATTACCATCGTCGTCAGCCCCCTTCCATCCCTCCCGTGCCCCGTTGTTTGAAGTTACCGACAACGCGCTCAGTCAGTCGAGGACGCTCTGGCTGAATATCCGGTGACCAGGCACCGATATGAGGCGTTGGGCCTCAGATTCGCACTACTCGTAGCTGTCGGTTTTTGACTCCCTTCTGACTAAGTTTCGACAATGAATCTGCGGAGAACATCGTTGGCGGCGATTGGATGTTGCATTGAAGCGTACATACGCCAACCATCTATAGAAATCATCCTAGTAGTAGATTATTAAGAGATGCGAAGAGGAAGACGAAGAAATCAGCGAGGAAGAATCATGTCTGTTTCTGTGCTATGCTTACCGTTCGACTGCGTGCTGTTTCTCTCTCGGAAATCGTCTCGCCTAACAATATATGTATACATAGACATCCCTTTACGGCACTCTGCCCAGCCCGTCCGTATTCATCCGCCGTTAGGTCAGTTACTAGCAAAGCAGAGCGTAGTAGCACCGCGAGCGGCAGCGGCAGGAGTAGCGGCTACGCTCGCGTACTAATTCGTGTAGCGGAAAAACCAGTAAAGTGGAGGGTGTGTGCATGATTCTTAACTAGACAAAATGGATAAATGATCCCTCTCTTTTACTATGAAGTGGCAAAGTGTTATTACTACTACTCGACGGTCAACAGCCGCAGTAGCAAAAGCGGTAGTGGCCGTACGAGTAATAGTGGCTGCATGTGTGACAGAGATTTACGTCGAAGTTTCGCATTTGCCTAAGATGTTTCCTTGACCGTTTCAGTTATTAGCGGTACTCAGACCGGCAACAGGGCAATCGTTGCCGTTGTGGACGACGACTAAATGTCCTGTCAATTTATGGACCACATGGGTTTTTTGTTTCGTCATGTACAGCAGCAGGGCAAACGTTCATCAGCACAAGCAACAACAACAACAACATAAGTATTGATGGCACATCCTACCTTATAAATATAACGTATACTTTGCGATCTAAAAGAAGGTACCTACTATTTATAACACTATTCACTGATCATTCCCTAAATGTGCGCGAGTGGTGTGTCCGTATGTATGGACGCGCACCGTCTCGCATGTGATCGATCTGGCTCGCCGATGAGGAGCAGAAGATAGAGCGATACCGAAAAAAGCGACCCATTTTGCTGTCTACCACGCTCAGAAGATGATCATTTACTGTGGCAGCATCAGCATTAACAACCACCATCTAATAAGTACTAGCAGTATATTGGTACTTTGAACTGTTGACGACCGCGGCGATGGTCTGTATCCATTATATATTGAAATAGATGTAGGTGTAGATGGTACAGGCACTATTGCGTACTAAAACGAACATAGATATAATCATCTGATAAGTGTATTTTTGTGCCATGCGAGATTAACTTATGGAGCTAATAGTAACGGTAGTAGTGGTTGTCGACTAAACAGGCATCCGTTGCATCGTCTGTCTATCGATATCGTCTGTGTGTGTATATGATACACATCCCAAGTATCTCTTTAGCAATCCCTCACTGCAACAGCCGCCATTGTTGATGAAAACGATGTTTATGAAGTGAGGTCGGCAACCTGCTGGATTCTCTCGAATCGATTAGTGGATCTGTCAATCTAGTCGGCGCCAGCTGCATTAAAGGCTTCCTACCTAGGCACGTACCTCAACAACTCTTCACGTTGTTCCACTTGTCTAGTTGATCATCACAACAACGGTCACCTCCTCGGAGCAGTGCAGCCCGGACGATGATGCCCCGCCCTCTTTTCCCTTGAGGATATCTACGACAACTAGCTAAACCTCGCGATTCAACCGTACGCATAGACGGCGATGGCACATTGATTACGAATACTATTATCATTAAAGTCCTGTATAATAACAGTGATGACATATTCATCAGGTTCGAAGTTATCGAACGATTTTGTTGATTTAGAGGGCCGGCCATGGAAGCGTCGGTTAGTTCAGATGTTTACACGTTTGGGATGCGAACTATTAATTGTTTTCGCCCTAACTTGTGCGTCTGTGTGCGTGTGATAATGATAATCAAATGACAAAGCGGCAGCAACAACTATGTTGAGCAGGTTTTGTTGTTGTTGTTGTTGTTTGGAGGAAGTGACTGCGTGGGATACTTCGTTGCCCTTCAATGATTTTTTTCTAGAAGCGCGCTAAGGACGAACGCTTCAGGCGCCTAGTGCTTCGGATGTCCATCCCCGGACCGATGGATCGCCTATACTTGTCCTCTAGTAGATAATGATCTGATAATAATTACCCCAGAAGCCACATTCATTAGCTACTAAGTACTAGTCGACAACGTGGAATGCGCCACAATTAAGCGGCTGTTGATTTGTGCCTGCGTCAAATGTTATATATGTACACATGAGTAGATGCAATATACATTAGTTTGGTGTCGTTTTTTAAGAGAATCATCACTGCCCGTGGCTGTGTTTGCTGCGGGCGGCCTGACGTGAACAGATTTCTTTGGACGTATCTTTCTTCAAAGCCCTATCTCACGAATAGCCCCAGTAGAACAAACTGCCCATATCGTCGGTTAGCAGACGTTGGCTGTTTGCTACAATGTAATGTTGATCTGACAATTATAGACCAAGCAGAATCGGACACCTAATAAAGTATATACAATCGTCAATCAGTAGTGATAATAATTTCCTAGCTAATAAAGCTTTCGACCAATCAAGGTACTAGCGAGTAAATCACAGCTTGGCTTGTCCTCCGTGCCTTTCGATTGGCTCCGAGTGTTTCCTTTTAGACGTCATCTTTAGGGCGTAAGCCTAGATGTGCATGAAATATTGCGGGTCTATGATTCCTTACGCCGTCGCAGCGCGAAGAGTTCTGATGCACTGTTGCGCTATGTGACCGTTGTCGCTGCTGGGCCCGTATCATCACTACATCTACTACAGTACCACCAACATTGGCATCAGCAAACACGCGTCACTTTAATTTGCCCGTATGACAACAGTTAAATTTAATAATAAGGCAATATAAGACCACCATGTCCTAAGTAGAATTATTTTCACAACCCAAACCCATGTATTTATTTTGCGTAACAGTAAGGACATATATTATGAACAAGTAAATCAGCTAAACCTATACTATAGTACGATTTCGAAACATACCTAGTAAAAGCTAGTACGTTGTTTATACGCGTACTGACACGTGTGTGTGTATATATGTGTTGCAAGTAAATAACGATCCCAATCGGCACGTGAAGCTGAATCTGTTTCGAAACGGGCAGCGAAAAGGCCGGCTCTTTTATACGTACGGGCTAGCTACTATGTGATGATTTACAGCACGAATCATGTAGTTTTTTTTTTGCGCATTTTTAATTACGAAGCGGCTTCTCAACATTTTCAGAGCGTCCAAATAAACTTTTTTTTTAATAACGGGTACGGTTTTTATGAAGGTAGCGCGTATGATGGCTCCTTCACTAAACACCATATCGATAATATTGACACTAATTGGAAAATTCGTTCTGCCGTAATGGAGACATACTATGGATCGAGGACAAGTAGGCGGCCGTTTCTGCGGCTGAGTCCTGTGTGTGCGGCAAATATCTTCTCGTTTCTGTATAGCCGAAGACAGCTTTATGCTCTGTATGTTGTCCTGGTAGCAAAAATGTAACTTGTACCTGAAACATTCGTGAACAATCTGAGCCATTATATTTATCATCGGCGCACACCGAAATACCACGAACGTCAAAGATGTACTTTTTTCCTGTTCATTATGGGATATATACATAGTCAGTTGGTTGATTATCTGTACATACGATGTAGTGAACGTGTAAATATTGGCACGATGTTATTTTATCATTTTTTCGGCCAATTGACGTTTATGAGCATCGAGATAACAACAATGATATCGTTTACTGATCGACAGTGTTAGTAGTAAGAGTTCAACGAAGCACACAGACGAAAGTAATGCAGAGGGAGGACGGATAGGGTCTAAGGTAACGACAATTACCGTCGTTACTAACTGTGCTATTGCTGACGATTGCTGTTCTGAAGGAGTGCCTCCTGATTTTCTTGCTTCGTATTAAGCTAGGGGTCGAGTCGCTTCCTTACTCATAACATGGTCAATTATTTGATGACGATCAAATAGGGAAAAATAATTAACGCTTGAGACTACGATAATTAATTTTTTTACTCAGTTAATTTTTTGCGACACGGCGGAATTTCGCTACTGCTTTAGTATCGCTACAGATTTTATAACACTATTGTGTATTGTGTGTAAGCAACTATTCGCGGCTGGTAGTCGCCTGGGAATAGATAATTACGCTGCTGCTGCTGCTGCTGCTGCTGATGGTGGCGACAACGACGTCGACGACAAGTTAAACTGTGACCGACCAGACACATAAGCGGAGTGAAAACGGAGCTATTTCGCCCTGGGTCTTCTTCCTGTTCCTTTTGGTTCTGCAGCTGCTGCTGTTTTTGAAGTTCTTGGCTTTCGCTGTTGCTCACCCTGTCACCACTGTCACTCGCTGACTGCTCATTTACTAGCGCTGCTGACGTCACCACCAAAAGCTAAATAGGTGCTTTCGACTAACCGGCTAATTGCACTTTGCCAGAGCGCTAAAGACCTTCTATATTCGTCTACTAATTGCATCTGTGCCACCCGTCTGCTTCTCTCCACTGCTTCTTCCTTCTCGTCCTCTTAGCGGCGGCACCCTCAGCCGCTGTCTCCTATCGTTCGTGCATTTCCCTCACCCCCTGTTTCCCCCAACCCACGCTGCCGTTCACCCGTTCTTCTCCTCCTCCCTATTCTGCTTGCGCTTTCTGTGTGTTTCGCTCTTTCCTATCGTTCTCTCTCACATGCTGTGGGGCTTCTTTAGAATTTTGGATCATTAAATTTAGCGCCGACATCAACAATCAACGCCATTACGTCGATCGTTCCTATCAGCATCTACTAAACAGCTTTTTAAATGGCTAAGTACTAGTAGTAGTAGTAGTAGTCGTAACCGGTCGCTGCTAAGCGCCATCACCACGACGACGGCACCATCGTTTCCTTCTTCTCCGCCGTCGCCACTGCCGCAACCGTTCGTCGTTGCCACGTCATGCTATTGGCTCTATGTAACAGGCCATTAACGGCAACATGAGCAGAAGTTGTGGAGTCACCCTGAGTAGTGGAGGGCCGTCGACGACGTCAATATCGTCATTTTTATCATTATCATCCGCAACATCGCTGATGCCGCCGCCGCCGCCGCCGCCACCGCCACCGCCGCCGCTGCTGCTGCTGCTGCTGCCGCTGTTATAGACGCCATTTACAACAGCAGCAGCAGAAGAATCAACATCGTGAAACTCAAAGGCTACATCAATAACAGCAAAAAGCAGAAAAAGTGAGGACCATCACCAGCACGAGCAGTTAATTAGTGTTTGTCCGCACCTCTAGAGGGCGCTCACCGCTTGCGTCGTCGTCTAGTCGATCGAGCCACGTAACCGCCCCCCGGGGTGACGGAGAGGCACTCGAGATATGTGTGTTATTGCTTGTTTTTTTTTTCTGATTTTTTTGTTAGCCAGTTCCCCGTATTGGCGAGTCGTCCTGTTGTGACGGTTGTTGATGACGATGATGTCGTCTTGGTTGATGATGTTCCGTCTACTGTTTGCTGCCCGCAAATTTGTTTTCATGCTGTTTTTCATCAAATACACACCAGCGACAGCACGCATCCATGGAGCTATAATAGAAGCATAGGATAACTGCTGCCGTAGACTGTTATTTTTAAAGCAGAAGCAGTTGTAGCTTATTATCGAAAGAAACAAAGAGAAGCAGAATGTTTAGAGATCCGTAGAAGTCGACCATAGATAATACAGATTCTGCGCCATTTCTATGCCATGTGTCGACGCGACACACGGTTCTTCAAGCCGTGGTATACCAAATGTAAGGACAAAAATACTATCCGACTGATTACTTCAGGGGGAAGAGAAATAGCACGGCGATCACGCAACTCAAAAATTATTGTTAGCGCTCTTTATTTCTTGTTTTACTTGATTTCCGTTCTCGGCTCCTGTTCCGTTGTTGATAGAAGTGGCGTTAATTCTACGCAACAATCGGAACGTCGTTATACGCAGACGCGGCTGGTGTATGTGCTGATGATAGGAGTAGAAACTGTGTACGCAATGTTACTCTGTTCTATTCTGTCGCGGTGCTTTGGCAGAGTGGCAATGTGGGCAACGCAAAGCTATTGTGGGTTGAGCATAGCTTTGCCTATATCATCGATTGATCGAATGGAAGTGAAACGTGCGCTACCATCTCGTCGTCCTATTTTACCCGTGGATGACCCAGCAGCGGTTGACGTTCCGGCTCGAGTTATGCTCATTACTCGGTATTTTAGTTGTTGTCAATACTACTACTATTTGTATTTCATGCGGTGCTTTTGCCGACCGCCTGCCTATGGTCGAAGACGGTCGTAGATAGTTTCGGTGATTTTCCCTGGCACATGGTCATTCCTTTCGCTGATCAGCATCAGAACTCCTGAAAGCATTGCTTTAACTAGCGCGATCATACCACTCTGATATTATAGCTAACAACAAATCGAACAAGCGTCTAGGGTTGTCCTCGTCTACACAATCTGCTTAAGGACGCTTCACCTCATCGTAACGACTATCTTAGTCGAACGTGTAAAATTGAAAATCCTTAAATGCGTATTTATATGAGAATACGTAAAACGAATAAATCTAAATTATGGCACATACGAAGGAAGCGAATCAATGTTAGGTGAAGTAATAAACTTCATTTATTACTAACAGCATTATATCCAGCTGCCATATCCGAATGAATGTGTTTCTCTAAGAAGCCCATTTGAAACTATAATATAAACAAAAAATATTCTCATTTTGTCCGGTCTCTTGTAGAAATTTTTTGTGGTCTTATATTTGCATGTCTCTGTACTTTTTACTTGTCCGTCAAACTTTAGTGCTTTTAGTGTCCTGGCCCGCTTCAGCCGCTCTCATTCCACGTAATTATTATTAGCATTACAATTATGACCGCGGTTAGGGCCAGTGGCAGTAACAGGGTGACGAGATGAATTGGCTAGAGCATTTGTTTCAGCTTGTTCGTTTATCTCTGATCTGCTTAAATTGGTGTCTAAAAAGATATCGGTGATAATATGATACATATGTGCAGCGCCGGTTATAGTTTTCAAAGGCTCCATATAGCTGAGCGGGTTTTTCAAAAACTGTATGAAAATCTGCAACAATAGCAGTGGCAGAGGCGGAGTGTGGAAACAGATTGTACTTTTTTACATCACCTTCCAGTTCTGCTTCAAATACCATCTACAATTCTGTTACGTGCTATTACTAGGACGCACCACTTGTTAATGCTGCTAAGTAATTTCAGCGCTGATACAAGACATTACCGCCATCTGTAAACATTTAGCGTACCTTGGATTGTACGGGTTTCTTGCGTTTGTTTGTTTGTTTGTTCATACCATTACACTATTGTAGGATAAATGGATAACATCCGTTAAATGAACACCTGTGAACCGTGTCTGATGCCAGTAAGAACAAGCTTTTTTCAAAACCGAAACGTCTACTCTGTTTTTGAGAGAATAATGGGTCGCACCACGTCTCTGGCCAATACGACAGAAGATAATTGTGTAGTTTGAATTCTGATTGGGATACTTACATCGAGAGAATTACGCATTTTCGTCCAGCAGCAGCAGCAGCAGACCGACAGACCGGCCGGCCGGCCGGCCGGCCGTTTTAATTTGTTTAATTCTGGCGCGTTAAAATATCCTGTTAAAAGTGAGGCCTTCAACTCCGACTTAGAGCGACTTTGATGGCCAAAGCAGCAAATCAAATTCGAAAGGTACGAAGCGCGTGCTCACCAAAGGACGCCGTTATGATGGCTGTTTTATTACTTTCTTTGTTTATATTGCTGTATCGTACATTGAGCCATCGACAAGGTACTGACTGTTTGATCATTTTGGATATATAAGTATCGTCGGCATTAATGTCATCTGAAAGCAGAAATTTGCTAGCGGTAGGCGTATCAAAGTTATTCGGGGCTTAGGATCGAGCGCTTTGAAGCTGAGTTGAATTTCTGCAAGATAGAGTATTATAACGATAAAGACACTGACGCTGCTGCTGCTGCTGCTGCTGCTGCTGTGTTGAAAAAGTGGAAAAAATCATCTTGTTTATGATCAACATTGATTACTGCAAGAAACGGTCTATTTCGATATGAGTGATGGACCTCGATAAAGGTCCCGTTCAGGAAAAAGTTGCAGTTACTGCGAAAGTTGAGCAAGACTTACGCACAAACAGCCATGATATCACCATCTACCATCAAACAGTTTTAAACCATTTGATGCAAGTCGACTACAACTGGCGCAAAAAAACTGTTCTGAAAGATCGAATTATTTTTTGAAGCGGTGGATAACGGGCGTTGAAAAGTGGATGAAAATAATGTATAAATAAAGGAAAGTCAGAAAAAAATTGTATTCTCCCATCTATGACTTAATCCAACGAACGTGATGGTATGTGTTTGGTCGGACTGGAAAGGAACCGCTTGACCATATAACTTATTCGAACTTTTTTTGTAACAGGATTACAATAAGCCGCTGAAAAAAAATCGACCGGAACAGAAGAAACGTCGTTTTCCATTTTGACAATGGTAGCCCACATTCATTTTTAGCTATCCAGTAAAAATTGAGAGAATTGGCCTGCACTGCGTTCGCCGTATGGCGCAGATCTTGCATTATCGTCTCTGCAGAACCTCTTTGTGTTACCTTAATTTCGAAAGTCATCGATCAAAGTGGCGCACATTTAGTCCAATGTTATCGTTTTTAAATAAAAACAATGCCTACTTAAGGCTTTGCCAATATGTCAAAAGCGTTATCGAAGATTATGTTTCCCGCGTATAATTGCGTGTCTCTAGCATCTAGTCTTCTGTCGGGTCTGACAATTAGGGTTGCCCTGTCATAGGCGCCTGTAGATGCTTTCCGTTTTCAATTTAACACAACGGACAACACAGTTGGCTATATGTACATGGTTAATATTATTTATGATATGAATTTACGAAGGGATAAGCAAGAAAATGTTGGCAAAAAATATTTATATTGCATTACGTTTTATCAACTAATATGATTTAGTGAAGAAGCAGCGGCAGCGGCAGCTTGCCTGGTAATAGAAAGCAACTTGCACTCAGTAGTATAAGTGAGCCATAGCCGTGAGGAGACACGGATTCACACTTCATCTGATTCAGACAGGATCGTTTACTTCGGCGCCAAAAATATCATTAGCAGCAGTCCCTCTCTCTACGTTACGTGTCTCCTGAAAAGCGTCAACGGCGCAACAAAAAAGCGGGGCCAATCAGGAATGGCCCTGCTGCTTACCTTTTGCAATTAGTAGTTGGCTACGCTCGCCGAGATCTTCTTACAGAATCGAGAGCAAAAACGAATTAGGGCTAACGAGAAACGTGTATAAAAATTTCAAATCTGTTTTTATGTACATTAAATTAGAGTGGCCATTATATCATCACTTAACGGAAAGCATTGATGACGTTCATCAGGCGCTAGCAGAATTACGTGTCTATGAAACGAGTGGTACTTCATCCGCCTTCGTCGTATCAAATAGGTGTGTTGAACGTACAGAGAATTCGTAAACAATCTATGGTTAACCTTTTCTTCATTACGGAAACATCCCATTGCCAAGAAATTTCTGGAAATGCCCAACAACGCGGAGGTAACCTTGTCGCTAAATGATGATCATCATATATCTATCACAATAGCTGCTAGTCGGAATAAGTAGAGCGCGGCAGACGCTGAAGAAAGAGGTACGCACGGAGGCCAGTGAGCTAGCCAGCCAGCTATCTCGCTGCCACCTCTCAATAATTTGTAATTATAATAATACTAGATTTACTCGATTATGAGCGCTGAGTGCAGAAGAAATATTGTAACAAACTGATACAGGTAACACTTCCGTCGAGATTCCTCTAAACGATTAATGTACGGTCAGCGTTTTCGAGCTGTGAGGTGCCACGCCATGATGACACGACACGACCAACATCGAACTACCTCTATATTCACCACAATTATAATGATAATAGCCGCTGCTGAACAGCTACTTTTATTACTCAAAATCAAATGAACCACGTGCACATGGATCATAGTACCTACGTTTTTACTAGACTAGAACCGTAATAGGTAACCGCAATAAATCGCACGGCAAATAATACAGAACCGAACCCTTGGCCAGCCAACGATAGAAAAGGCAACGCCTGTGCGTGTGATGTCGTCATTCCGTTATAATTGGTCTATCGCAGCGATACATAATCTGGTGTTTCCAAGCAATTAATTAATTGAATTTTGCGTGTTCTCGCTGATAATAAAGATCATGTCGATCGTTGAATTTTATTGTTGCATATTAAAAACGTCGCCTCAGAGTAAAAATAGTCGATGTTGACAGCTAGCGCCGCCATTAGCGTCAGCATCAGCGCCCCCATCTGCTGAGTTTTCTCTCTTTCCCTGTTTTGCTCTCTTCAGTCGGGTCGCTAGTTAGCCTTTTTCTTTCTTTCTTTCTTTCCGATTTTATGAGGATTACTATATTCCGATCGGCCATCGACAGCGGCGGTACCGGCACTGATCGTTTCTTGCGTCCTATTTTGCAGTTCTGCGAGTTGGCGTTGCTTTGTTATTGGTCCTATTATTATTGTTGTTAGGTTTGTTGTGAACGCGTTTTTGTTCGTTGCCTCACCCCTTGATGTTGCTCGACGCTTTTTCTTCGCTTGTCGAGAAGTTGCAATAATGTCTTGGCTCCATCGACGGCGGTAGCATTGCTGCGTAATAAACGTGCGATAAAGCTGTGGCGTTTGCTAGTGCTTCGTAGTTCCCCTGATGACCTTCCGACCCGCAGAAATGCCTGCTTCCCTTCCTCTTTCGCTCTCTTACTTTCTTTTAACGAAAATAGACAAACGAGTGCGAAGGGTAGACAAAATTCTCGCTAGAACAAGTCACTTTAACCCCCGCCGCAGCAGTTCGCTATTACACCCCGGGACCACAGCAATGCCTCCTGTTTGATTTAATTCTATTCGACACGTATGTATACAGGAGCAGCTAAAAAATCTTCACTAAAGCAATGGAAAATGATATGTGGACTGTGCGACACGTTTCGAAGAGGGGTAGTTTCATACCATCTTTATAATGCTGTACTAAAAGCGTACTACCTAATCGCAATGTGTTGTGTTGGGCGTATGTTGAAAGTACAACTGGCCAACGTTTAACTTAGCATCTAACTAACGCTAAATGTAAAAAATTGACCAAATGGCAATATCTGATAGTACCTCTTGAATTTGTCAAATACAAAAGTGTGACCCTGTCTGGCCGAACACTGACTACTAATTCAAGCATCTATAACATAAAATGTGAGCGGTATTATTATTTGCTATTAGCTAATGCACAATTTAAAGGCCTAAGGTATTGACTGTCATAATTGGGCAGGCCAAAAGCTAGTATACCGACTTAATCCCTCCGAAATGGACGGAACAGAAGCAAGTTTTGATGAGGGTCTTTATTCCCATGTTAGGCCAGCCCAGAAGCTTTAGTCTTTACTATACATTAAAAACGTCCTTTCACGAACCTGATCCGTTCCGTGCAATTTGGTTGGTATGGTGCACGGCTGGTATAGTGCCACATAAATTTCCCCGATCTCTTAAACCGTGTACTGTGTAGAGTACCTCTGAATAAACTCCGTCCTTAATATAGGCCTACAAGATCAAAATGAAGTGCTCATTCATAGGTCGAGTTGCTGGACAGGGTGTCGTTGAGGTAGCTGGATTGGTCTTCATGCTGTTTCGAACATCAGTGATGGCGTGCCTAGTTCAGCCGGCGTGCAGTCGTCGTTATGTGCAAGTGTGCCAGGTACTTCGAATTTCCTGACCCGTCACTTTAGTGCTATTTTCGTCAGCGAGAAGTATCATCCGTACTCTAAGCGATACTTGCCAATTTTCACCGTAATTCGTTCTTCCTTTCAGTAGTGAGTTTCTATGAAAATAAATGTCGTATCATTGCAAACCATAAATGCGCTCTAGAACTATTGTGGTGTACCAAAATATCGTAGGGAAATGACAGGCTTTTTACAATGTATAATGTGTATATTTCCTTGGAATGGTCCTTGTCGGAAAAGGCAAAGCTGGTACGCCGACGAGGGATATAATTTAATTTGGTCACTTACATTTAGCACTTTACAATAATTGTTTAACGGGGTGGAGTGGGCTATACCACCGAAACGTTAACACAATAATGTAGTCCTCGGTTGGCTGGGCACACATAAATCGACCCGATATTATACTTCAAAATTTGCTAGTTTTTATTATTATTTACCTACATCCGCTACTTTTAAAATAGAACTGAAGAACATAAAAAACTATCACTAGACGGTTTAAAAGGATCTTTTGGTGTCTGTGCAAACGCTCTCAGTCGCAGTTTTCGTTCAGCCCGAGTTAGCCAACGTCCTCTTCTTCGGGTTCGATAGATTAAGCATTTTTTTCGTCTTTAAATAATCCAAAGGTTCGTCAGTTTTCTGTAAATTTAGTCCGGGTAGACAATATCAAACGGTGCTTAGCAGGGGAGAACATTCGCACGACGGCGCAGGGTGATCATAGAGACGCCGAAACATATTGTCGCTGCCGGCTAGCAAGCCAACTACGATCTCTGATTTTAAGCGATTAGGGCTATTTGATGCAAGACGATGGTTCGTCGTTAGTATTTTACTAATGAGATATTCTTTTGTCGAACATCATCTGCCACTGAACACAACTTGCGGGGGTTTTATTTTTGGGACCAGGGGGTTTTAACTGTTCTTTCATCTGTTAACCCACGTAGATATCCAAAGTATGACATCTTGTTGTTGATATTGTTCAATCGTAATAAATATAGTTCCGCTGTTCGTGAAAAAAGCTTAGGGTCGTTATTGTTACGTTTCTTATACTATACGCATGATGTTGGGCGCCACCGATGCATGTTAAACTTGTGCAGACAGAACGACACCTCAATTAACATGTTATTCGAGTTTGAATATATTTATAGTAGAGTTGATTAGGTGAGGGGAAGAGCCATACTTATGCAGCGTACGGATGAGAAAGGACACTGTGGTACTTATGGATTCAGGTATGTCTCCTGATGCCTTATTACGGTTATTCGTCACTTTTCAATAATCCTCTGTGCCTTATCTTCAGTGTTTTCAGCAGAAGGTTTACTTCCCATATCATTTCCCCACCTCTTTCCTAAACCACTTCAGTTTTGATCCGATCCGGGGACGGAAACTAAATAAGCTGAATAAACAGAATGCTGTTTCGCAATCGTTTACCTACCCACTCATCTACCCCTTTGCCTGATTCCATAGCCCCTCCACCCTCTCGACGAACCCTCAACTTCGAGCTCCCCTCCCTCCCTCCCTCCCTCCCTCCGTCACTCACTCACTCACTCTGCTTAAAATTGCTTGGCCATAGCGAGCGATGATGGAATAACACGTCTCACTTCTATTGCCTCCGAGAAACAAAAGGTGCGTTTTTCTCAGTATCAGTAAATGCTTGTAGAAGCCGAAAAAGGGCGCAATAGAAAAAAAAGAGAAACACGGGCAGAACCGATGGCATCAGAGGACACCAGAACAAAACGGGCAACGATTTGAGCTGATTCAGCGACGAGATCGACGCTCCCGCTTCCCTTTTTCGCTTCCAATCGCTTTACCTCGATCTTGCCCTTGCGCCGCCTCGCCCCGCACGCAGTCGCTGACTGCTACGACGGCCTGCCTGCCTGCCAGCAGCAGTAGCAGTAGCAGGATTGTAATGGCAGCGTCCGAAGCGCAACGGGACTGCGGCTAGAGCCACTGCTGGGGTCGCGCGGTGCGAGGGCAGACTTAGGCCCTGATAGGCTTCGACCCAACGCAGTGTATCCCGTAAGTACGCGTACTCACACTAATAAGAACTGGTAGCAAGAGGTGTGCAATGAAGCCGAGGATAACGACAACAATGGTGACAGTAGCGATGATCTCAAATACCTGACGAACAGCTAACATCGAAGCATCGTTATTGTTGTCGGCTCGATAATCAGGGTTCACCCTTCAGGTCGCTGGAGCCCCAAGTTGCTGTTCGAGTTTTGCGGGCCTGAAATTGAGAAAAGGGATAAACGAGATCAAAGGATGAACTTCACTCGAAGCAGTCGCTGTTGCTGATATTGTTACTACTGTTACTGCAGTTGTTGTTGGTGATGACGATAGCGCGGAATAAAGTTCGATAGTGTGGGTTGCTGGCAGCGTGCTGAAGTACGATTCTTTGAATTAGACTATCTATTGCAGTAGCGGCGCCCAAGAGCTGCGAAGAGGACTTCAAGCAGCGTGGTTTGCATGTGTACGCCAAGAACTTGAACGAACGAACTATAGTCGATGTTGCTTCTGGCAATAATGACGATTGTCTGACTGATCCAATGTTATTTTAACACGCCTTTCTGTCGCATTCGGATTTCTTTGTACACAGAAGACGCACATAGCCTAGCACCGGCTTATGTAAACATGAGCGATTATGATGCGATTCACACGTGTATTTGATCTATTATATCGTAGCTGATATATGCACAAATGGGCGTACATTCGTATGCGCGCATGTGTCTACAAGCACTTAAATACGCATCAGCCTCCCGTGAGAATGTATATATACCCATAAGTTGTGTCAGTAAAAAGTAAAAGAACGTAAAAAAACGAGCCTTTAATTACGGCCAGCGCACCAATGCGCTATTCTTACTCGATGTACTTTTGTTCAAAACGGCCAAATTTCCAAAACATTTGCCTTGGCCAGAAACCGCGTGCTCTGAAAGTGATCCGCAGCAGGCTAACCCATTGAGTTAAAAAAAATACGGTCGAGGTCATGTGTCGCACATTCGGAATTAATGTACTCTTACAAGGGGACGTTTTGCTCCTTTAACATTCGGCGTTCATTCGAGCGCTACCAATAGCAAACATAATCGTATTACGCTTGCAGTCCAGCTGTTAGGTCCTAATTTTAATTGCAAGACAATCTGATTAGCTTGTCTAAAAATCACTGCTCGGACTAAACGGTGCGATTGAATAAATGAGCATCTACTAGAGCTCTATGTGCTTCCATGGAGCCCTCCCTTAAACCATTGCCGCCTCCCTCCCCTTCCGGTCCAATCACTCCCCTAAAATAGTAGGGGTCGGCTCTCTTCATCGCCGAATGAGTCCGTGTTATGTGACTAACCAGCCAACTGCTAACAACCTTATCCCCTCTCGATTTGATACAGCCACTCTCGAACATTTCGTCGACATCGGAATCTCTCGACGGGTAGCGTGCTAACATTTATGTATGCACGCATGTATGTGGAGCCCTCGCCGACCCGATTCGCCTGCTTGCGCTCCTCGAACATAATCACCCAACAACTGGCGCAGTGGCGGTGACCAGAATTCACTTCGCTGGGACATGGGTGCGAGATCGGCCAGTCCGATAGCGGACGCGCATACATACAACCAGAGTGAACGACCGGATCAGGACAGCTAGCAGTCGTTGTCGCGGATACCAAATTGATTGAACATCATCATCAGCATTGCGTGATCATCATCACGTTGCCACTACTGCTGCAGGGCGCTGTTGGTTCGCGGGTCGGTTTATCGCCTGCACCGCGCGCATCCTTCTCGGTCTCCCTCTCGTGTAGCAGCAGCACCGCGACCACGGCAACAGCTACTGTGCTGCCGCGTTTCGCGTAGCGGGAGGGAAGCAAAAATGGGTCTAGCGGTGCGAACGCGATGTGTTTGTCTGTGCGAGGCGGCGAGTGCAGCAGCTCGGAGCGACAATGAGCAGACGACGTTTTGCAACAGAACCACTATTGGCTTAAATTAGAACGACGAGTATGCTAAGTGCTCGTTGGATGCTCGGTTGCGAATGATGTAGCAGCAGCAGCAGCAGCAGCACATTTATCGCAACGATCGTCTTTCTCTGCTTCTGTTCGGCTGTTCATCGGCGCAGCCGCTCGATGTCCTGCGACATGACATCGGGGAGGCTACCGCCGCTGTCCGTGTGCTTCGTGCCCTGTCCGTCTATGCGCCAGGAGAAGGAGTGCGGAAGGAGAGGAAGGCGAGAGAAGATGATTAGATGTGAGGGAATGATTTGAATGCCGCTAGCGGCGCCATCAAGTGATAGAACAACAGATGGCTGTCGTGGCTGTCGCTGAGGTATCAGCAGCGGCTACAACACCGGCCACCCCGGCTGTGGTGACTTCGGCTACGAAGCGCTGAGCGTTGCAACACTTTGGCACAGACGTGCACACACACATACAAATATATCGAGGCATAAAGGCGTACGCACAAATGCACGCGGCGGCCGAGGGTTTGGCCTTCCTTGCTAACGAGCTGCATTGTTGGCCTATCGAGTGAGTAGTCGAATACTTGAAGAGACGACTACGAGTATCGTTTTCTCCCAGCGTCGCTCTCCCCCCGCTTGCTCTCAATGCATCCCCCGTTACCCCCCGCTGTCGTATCGTTCGAGTTGTTATTCCATTTGAAGTAGTCGGAAGGTGGGGCGGCTTTGAATTAATATCATTGCGCGGATACGCGACATATTACATGCGTTTCTATGGTTAGTTTGTCATCTATTCTAGTACCAGCGTAAGTAAATAGGAGCAAACCATGTCGTGTGTAGTAGTCAGGCCAGGTCGATGGAATAATAGTCCGCCGCGAGGGTGACGACGAGTCGCCCCTTCCCGTAGTCGGCTGGATCACTCGCGGAGAGACGTACCACTATTATTATGTCTACCTGTGTATACATAATAGTCATAGTTTTTCTTAGCTGTGTGTCAGTATATATATAGCGACCTACACTCACACCGCAAGAAATGGCCGTTCTCGCCAGGCGGCCTAATTCTTTCGACCCTTCGAGGTTTCGACCGAGGATTGAGTTCGAAGTATTTGCACAATGCTCGCGCTGATAATGTCGTCGTCTCATTGCTTGAACACGCTGTAGTTTGTAACAACTGTATGCTACTGCAATGGGAGAAGAGGCGAGAAGAAGTCAGAACGGGCGCAAGGTCGATAGCAGTCGCAACGGCTTGCACGCGATACTCGCATACATACATACATACATACATACATACCTACATACATACATCGCGGTAGGGCTGCTGAATGCTCAACAGGAGAAAGAGAATATAAGCGAATCTGTACAGCAGCTGGTCGAGGTAAGCTAATATCTAGTAATATGAACTTGTTACAAGGTACTGCTCTTTTTTCGTTCTGCTACAAAATGACTATGGATAAAGCAGACGATTAACTTAATGCAGATACCTTTGCGTTTTGCTCACTGCTATCAATGACATATTAATGAGCCCAACTATATTTTTCAGCGAACATTGAGACCAGCGACCATCGCCGTTTCCCACTATGTGTTCAATTGTTAATCGTAAAAAGCTTCGAGAGTCGGATGAAGGGTTCCGCAAGCGCGCACGCAATGTCTGATTATATACAGACGAAGCTGAGTAAATTTTAAACACTAAATAATTAATCATTCCCGTTTCAAGCCGCCATAAGCACAACTTTTTAATTCGTTCTAATAACACTATAACTTCCTCAAGGGAAATCAGCGAATTATTCAAACTGTATACACTACAAGATCGCCATTAGAGCACGAGGAAGTCTCTTTTCGAAGGGAAACCATCTCATTGGCTGAGAGCCCTCATTTAGCTGGAGTAGTTTTAAGCGCCATATGAGAGTTTGCACTGTACACGCTACACATGTACATGCCTAAGTACTATATATGTATAGTCACATGACATCATGTAGTTCCGACCCTTAAAAATATTTCCCAACAAATATATTCCGCAGCCTAATGCAGGACCTACGTTATTATATTCCGCTTTTACAAATGTAATTACTGGCGCCCGCCAACCAGACTGACTTCACGAAGCAATTGACGAGATAACAGAAAAATGTGACTCAAAGGATTTACTTACCCATTTTTTAATATAGTATTAATATCACGTATTAAGTATTTTGCTGCTCTGCATGCATGTTGATCAGGTCTCAATGTTACACAAAGGCACGTTGTCTATAATTAATTATAGGAATTATGTACTTACATGATGGTGCGGTATTATATAACAGGTAACTGTGAACTGTAAGACTAGCAATCAAACAGATCATTGAGTACTGCACATATACATGTATATATATATATATATATGAATTTCTGTGCACACTTTTATGTGTGAAGTAATGGCAAGTGGCATTGTATCTGTCGAACAGAACAGAAAAGGACAAGCAGACGCGTCAGGTAACAATGACAGGTTGTTGTTCGCGTTAAATTTAACGAGCGCAAAGATGAGCATCACCATACAAATTTGAATGGGCCGACCCTTGTCCAGGCGGTTGGGTCTGTTCGATGGCTGCACTCGATGTAGAAGTTAGTAAAATTGTTTCTTCACAAAGCGTCAGCGGTAACGAAAATTTCGACGATATCGCGTCGTTGGCGGCGGCCAGTCAGTCTGTTGACAGTCATATGCACACTTGCACGTACAGCTCGTACATACAGACGAGCACGTACATATATATGCGCGTGTGTGTCCGTGCGTATAGAGTTACTTAACGGCGACAGCTTGCAGTTGTTGCCTTCCTGACCCTACCAGTACTGCTGTTCCTGCCGAAGCACTAATGGAAAAAAAATTGAACGTCGTTTTTCCACTACCAGCTACCTATATATCAGTCTGCTTTAATTGAAGAAGAAAAAGGGAAGCGACGATGAGAACCACGACAAAGTGACCACGTCGCTGTCACGAGCGTCTTCCGTAGAGTCTGGAACAGCTCAAAGAACGCTTCGACAGAAGAGGACAGAGCGCAAGACAGGAAAAAGAAGGGGAAGCGTGGGAAGGAGGCCGAAGGGGCATATATTAGGAGAGCAAACGAGGGAACCAGATAAGCCTGGCATCTCACGCGCGTGCTTGCATTCGTAGCTCACATACGGTCAGACATGATGAGAAAGTCATCGTTATCGCGCTCATTATCACTAGCGGCGGCGGCAGCGGCGGTGGCAGCAAACGACGGATGCGCATACGGCGGCGGCAGGCGACAGGCGCACAGATGATGACCGGTTGACGGCATATTAATATTTATATACTACTATTATTCTATACTGTTTGCTATTTGATGAACACGAATGAACACGGATAGCCATAATTCACTTATTTGCACGTTCTGACGACGAAGACGACAACAAACAAAAAGCAGCGAGGAGCACGAGCGAACAGTAGCAACAACGACGACAAATCTATATGTTGTTATAGTAGGCACAATCTAAAGTGTGTGTGTGTGCATGTGCATGTCAGTCGGCGCCTGAATGAGATAGCATTTATTTAAATTTCGTAGAAGGAGCAAGTTGTATACGAGCAACAGACACAACACGAAGAGTAAATGTTCCAGCAGCAGCAGTTGCACCTGTGACAACACTTACGAGGATCAGACGTAGTCTATACGCGGCCAGATTTCACATTCCCGCCGGGTTTGTGAGTCGTTTACTCCGCATTTCCTCACGCATTTGGGTTTCGGGTCATCATTCGGGTAATTCTTTGTTTTGACTCGATGTCACTACGCAAGTGAGTTTAGGCTATTTCAAGTTGTTTGTCATCTTTCATTACTGTTGATGGCCACCATGAGGATGCACCATGGCACAGGTTCTTCGTAACACTACCATGGTTACCACTGTGCGCCACAGCAGCGGTACTGTACATGCAGTAGTGCCGATCGTGTTGACCCTTCGCTGATCCGATAACCATAATAAGATCATAGCAATCACAAACGTAAGAGTGACAGTGTCCGATATCTTATCCTATGGTGAAACCGCTGGTTCATATACGAACGACCCATATCAATATAGCTGCAATGTAGTATCTATTAAGAGAGATTTTATGTCTTAATATTCTACCACAGTGTAGCAGTAATAATTAGAATAGAATGAGCTGATTATTGTATATATACGTACATGCTAAACTGTCGAAGTACAGTGTGTGGTAGTTAAATTAGAATCTTTTCCTATGGTTCCGTTTTAAGACTACGGTATCTGAACAAAGACAACTACGTTTTTTTGCATATGCTAAAAGTTACATGCTCATTCAATTTAACCCCTGTTCACCACGATCACAGTATCACCCAAATTAAAACTAGCAGTTTTTAATCTATTCTCTATCTAAAACTATCTAATCTGATGATAACTTTTCAATAGAAACCGTGTGTCAAGCGATATAGGATAGGGCAAATTCGCTAGCGTATTCGGCATTGAACATTACGACGAAAATCAATATGGCCGACCAGAGGCCCAGGCCTTACAAATGCAAACGCTTAAGACGCCCAAAAGGTTTTTCCCAAAAAGTACAAAAAAGCGTTTCAGAGAGTCATTGAAACTTGGCCAGATGATCAGATCGACAATTTAAGTTGTTCTCCCTAATGATTTCCATGAAAAAGAAAGACTACGTGCATCAAAAGTAGCTTAAATTTTATGAAGACCTTTCCAGTTTATCTGATTTTTCAAAAATCACGTGTGAGCTGGCAGTAACGTAGATTGTTGATTTTTGAGCAAAAAATATCCTTATAGAAACGTTGTTGTCATTGTATTCATCCTTGTTTGGCATGTAAACGTGCAAAAAGAAAACGTTCTATATACACTGATGCTAATAAACCTTATGGGTCATCAGTATTTTATGGAATATTGCCCTCTCCGCCAATGGCGTTTGGAGGTTTTCATAATAGGCTTTCTAATGGAATTAGATTATTCTATATAATAACCTAAGGGCGGTCGTTTCTATTGGTTCTTCCGCAGCAGGGAGTAGCCAACCAGCAAATCCTACCTTCAGATTTTGATCGCATTGTTGTGCAAATGCAATACCACATATCGTTATCGCGGCGATATTTAATGAACATGGAGAGAAGTCGTTGAGGGCGATGAGCAGTTTTAATTAGCGCGCCTCTCGGTTGCCACTGCCGATGTCCCTGTGACAGTGGTGTTGTAGTGGCAGTACGGAGTGAACGAAAACGACGAGAAGCGAAGGGCGTCATTAAAGTTGACGTCGTCGTAAAATCCAAATAAAAACAAAGAATAAAAAAAACCGTGGCACTACAACTAACCAAGGGAAAATTATTCGTAGCAGACGACAAGAGCTGAACGTTGAAACAGGATGGAACTTGGCCAGGCAGACTTCGGTAGGTTGTTTCTTGTAGCGTACATGCGTGCATCTGCTTTTTCTAGCATTAGCAAAGTCCACTTCTTCTAGAGCTAAATACAATGGCGAAAAAATAGTCCGTTGCGTCCGGTCGAACGTCAGCCATTATCAGATATTTTCGTACAAAGCAAATTGAAAAGTTTTGTTTTTGCCTTTAAATTATTGCCAGCCCTCATACTGCCTTTCAGAACCCCGAGAAGGATATCCACGAGTCGAACCGGGAGATTCTCAATCGGATCTAAATCTAAAAGGCTTGAAAATTTGCCAGCATGGCTTAAAAAGATATTTTGATTCTTGATATAAAAATCAGCGGCTGGTTTAGAGTGGATAGTCTTTTGCTTGCTCGGTTGCACAGTTATATACATATTTTTTAAAGTGATTCCGCCTTTTTACTTTTATCCTTTTTTTGCCGTCGCCTTCCTTCTGGGCTTTAACCCACTGTCAAGCTGAATTCTAATTGCGCTGAATTGGTGTAGTATATAGCCTGTTTAAGTAAGCATTTAACGAGCTTATACCTGCCACTATCGCTTGACACGCCATTCCTATTAAAGAATCGGTCGCGGATTAAAGAAGAAATGCTTCGAAAGTGGCTGGTTAATGGTTTAGATCCTGAATTGAACCTGTAGCCACGATGAAAGGCGGTTACATTTAAGATGTAGATACACCTACATATTGTGCTTGTATCATGCAGAGGCAACGATATTATCCATAAATGAAAAATGCACGCGGTACGACGACGACACGATCGACTGCTAGCTGGCAATCGCCTATTAGCGCTGGTACGAGCACCGTTCCATCGATAGATGGATGCATGCATGGATACAAAACCCTTCCTTTCAGTAAAAGCAGCTATTATTTGGCACCCTTCTGTCTCGAAGGCGACCGACTCGTAAGCTCAATGCCATCACCCATCTATGGATAAGATTGTCGCGCGCACCTCACTGGTAGCAGTAGCAATAGTGATAGCGTCCGAGGCAATTGCAGAGCCGGAAGCTGTAAGGCACGAACAAGGACAAGCATTTTGTGGACGCACACGCGTCCATCGGTTGCAACTAGTTGACTGTTTCAATCAACCAGTTATTAAGTTAGCCGATTTTATGAGACAAGAAAATTGCCTAAGCGGGAAAAATAGCTTGAATCGCAAAACGCAAAAGCGACGCACAACTTCTCATAGCCAGCAGAATAAAGATGGGCTAAAAACCTGTTTCATATAATCTAAATCGATCTATGTGTAGAACACGACATATAAAAATTGGGGTATCTGCAAGCGGCTCTAGGCCTGTTCTTAGACAAAAACAGATGCTTCAGCGGAATGTTTAGCATCTAATTGAAAGGTTATTTCTGACGAACATGTTTATTCAATATATTTCTTCTACGCCTTAATAGCTTCCATGCGTCGAGCAGTATTTGTATACTCGCTGAGGTGTCATTCACGTACGCTACATGCAAAAACCCAGCTGAACTAAGTTTTGACCTGACAGCAGGTCAAAAAGCGCTAAGGAGTACAAAAGGTGTAAAAATGCGCAGAAAGTCTCGAAAAACATTTTCAAATCTAAGCTTTATTGGAAATTTCCTGCTTTCCCCACTAAAAAGCACCCTCAGATTTATACAAGCAAGCAATAATATAGGCCATCAACTCTAAGCGCTATATATATATATATATATATATATATATATATATAGATATATGTATAGATTTCTTCCTGTGTGCATAATACGCATAAGAACTACTGCAAAAAAGGAAGTAGGCTAAATAAGAAATATACGAAGATGATCAAGTAGTGGAACGCTTACCTAGGTAAAAGTTTTTCGATTGGTACTTAAATGTTAGGTTAACGACCTACGAGTCCCTTAGTCGAGTAGGAAAAACGTTATCCACGGCGCTATTACGGCGACATGTAGTAGAGGACTAGCATAGTCGGACATTAATCGTCGTTACATTTTGATTGTGTACTGCTGGGATTACTGCCCACGTTAGTACGCGCTTAAATTTCATCGTTTGACCACCAAATGACCTACAAGTATCGGTATCGCTATCTGATTTGAATGGATAAAATAATCATTTTATTTAATATATATTTGTTTATTTTATCGGACGATAAACGCTTAGAGCTCTTCATGGTTCTCTGCAAAGACGACTCCTTAAGAAAATCTGTGACTCGCGTTTCGTGATCGCTTCGTCGTGACGATATCGCATTGCGTTGAGACATGGCAAGGGAATAAAGGAGACACAGTCCGAATTTTTCGTTGGCGCTGAAAGCGGCAATACAATCACCGTGGAGATTCTACTCTCCTTGAAGCTCTACAGCGCATCTGGACATTACATTAGTTAGCACCTTTATGATTTTTCTTTCCTCGCCTCTTAAAGTTATTAACGAGGTGACAGGCAGAATTTACTTCGAACTCACGAACAAACTACCGACACGTCTATCTGTTAGTCTTCCGTCTTCCTGCGCGATTACATCTATCATCATCATTGTCATTATTATTACATGTAAGCAAACGATAACTTGTATTGGTGCCGTTGTTACGCCATCAACCATCATCACGTTCAAGATGTTTGATGACAGCTAGTTTCTTCACTACCGCTGCCAAAACTTTGTACCGTATGATCATGTTCTGCTGCTGAGCTCGTTGGTGATGTTATAATCGTCATGAATTAGCTTTAATTGGCCGCTTCACCGCTTTCTGTTAGCCATTTTGAGAATCGCCGCTCATTAGTTGCATGTCTACTCGTCATCGCCTGTCTTAGTAAAGCCTTATTCGTGTCCAGCATGTTCTTGGTCGTCTTTTCTTTCCCTCCACAATAACATTAACGAAAAAAGTATGACCGTTGGAATTAACACCTACCTAGATACCATGTATTTTTTGTATGTGCTTCCCCCCCCCCCCGCCCCCCGAAGATTAGTACAGCATCGGTGCAGTGATGCTGGCTACAGATTTTCGGCCACCGAACCCCAAGTCGTTCTGTTTTTGTCGTCGTCGGGATCGTTATCGTGCTCCTCACGTTTTATTAATTATCGTAAAATCAGTCGAACGCTATCACGCCGCGAGAACAGCCATGCCCACAATAACTACTACACCAGCAGCAGCTACGACGACAAAAAGGAAACGAACGAAAAATATGCAATGAAAATTGTACGTTTTATATATTGAAGATCAATTGGTCTGTGCTGTTTCTGGCCCTATATTTGTTTTCATTGAATTATTTACAATTATTTTGACCGGAGGCTAAGAAAGAAAGGGAAAGTGGACGAAGCGGCCCAGTAGGCTCTGTCCTTCTCGCGACTCATATAACATTGTGTAGCTAGGCTCGTCTTATATGACGTTACTTCTAGTCTAAGGGCTGCGAGCAACAAAGCGTTCCGGTAAGGTTTTTAATCGTAGTCATTTATTATAAAAGTCAATTTATTATGTATTTTTTTTTCACTTTAGTGCCATCGTGTATACAAAAATATACATATGCATCTTCTCCGTCACGATCAACGAAACAGACAGAGCCAGCTTGCTCTATCTATCATATATATTCTTTTATTAGAATTTTGCACTTGCCTAACCTTAGCCTATTGGTGTATAAGTAGTTAACACCATGCTCAGTAACGTGGGATTAAATGTGAACTGTTTTCTTTAAGATAAGTCTAAAATAAGAGAAGCCGATTTCTTAGGTTCACGATGTTGAAGTCAATTTTCGCTGTTTTTTTTCTCTTGATAGCACTCTTGCAGATGTTAATACTTCTGCCCTTTTTTTGTATCACACAGGCATAATATAATAATAATTGTTATGATATTTAATAGCTTTTAATGGACGTCAAGGCTGCTATTACGTTGTGATAGTAGAAGGATTTATCTCCTAGGTCCTTCTTCCAATACGCTTCGGCTTGATTTGGTGACTCCTGCACTGAACTCTGTCTGTCCGTCCCTCGAAACGGATCGAAGCGTTTATGGCCGCCGCATCGTCGCTGTCGAATATCTATCTTTGCGGCGATACTGCTAGTGACGATGATGATGACAAGGGCGGTGATCGAGGCGGCAGCAGCAGTGAAGAGAGATAGATGAAATCTTTTCGTTTTTTTCTGGAGTACATAGTGAGAATTATCTGACAGTACCGAATCGCTTAGAAGTAATAAAAAAAAGGCACAACGTAACAACGACGTTCTTTATGTATATGTGTACAAAGAAGGGGCCACGGCAGTTCCTTTTGTTCTGCGGCAGTCTCAAGATGGTCTGCGAAGGAAGGCAGCAGTAACATCTGGAAGCATCAGGACCAAATTTTTTCGTTGAAATTGCTGTACTTTTGTTATCGTCATTAATAGGTGAGGGTGTACAGATGACCAGCGTCATTGATATAAACTTATTACATCACAGGCACTTGCTGAAGACAAAGAAGAAGACGATGTCGTAGAGTAAAGCAGACCTACAAACACCGGACACATGTAATATGTTACGTAAGATAAGAATGAGCAAGAAGTAGTGCATGATTATTTCGGCTGAAAATTATTGAACGGAGGAGGAGCTGAGTGACGAAGTTCAAATGCTCTTCGCCAGCAGCAGCAGCAGCAGCAGCAGCAACAGCACCCCTGCCTCGATGTCCCGGCAGCTTGTGCATCATCTTTAATACGATGGCTATTACTTGTCGTTCTATTGTTTTGTTTAAGCATCTGCCACTACAATTAGAAGGCCAAACGGCTCCTTCTAGTGTCATTAACTCATCTCCCTACGCCAAATATATATCTGTATCTAACATATGAACTCGTTCTGCTCCCCTTCGAACCAAAGCAATGCAAGCCTTAATCTCGAGGTAGTCGAAATAATTGTGCGCTCAATTACATTTTCGACATCATCATTGCCGCAGTTGTTAGTATTTGGTTTTGCGCTATATCAGCGTCATACTGTGCTTTTTGCTGTCATATAGCCCAGCCGACGAAGTCGATGACGGACGGTTACGCTGGTTGTGATGATGATCACGTCGAAGGCGTCTTGAAGGTGTGTAGCGGACAACTAGATACGTACAGTTGTGTAGCCGTACGTAGGACACAAATGGCAGCGGCCTTCGAAGAGCGGCAACTGCTCCTGTTGTTCTCGGTTAAGATGTGCTATCCATTGACACCGCCACGCACAACATAAACAAACAACGATTTCAGTGCAGCAACAACAGCAAGACAGAAACAGCGACGATGACGAAAATGGCGAATGCATATGTTTTGTCTGGTTACGCCGCTAATATGAAGGACACTGTGAGATCGTCCAGGTATGACCGCTTGACTTGCGAGCTTGTTGTCCACTTGTTTACTTTACCTAATATAGCGTAGCTACGAAATGTTTTTTCTACCGCCGGTTTGTTCTCTGTTTCAGTTCATTAGACGCCTGTTTAGCTGTTACATCTACGTTTCTGTTAATCAAATTACGATTCACATTAATTCTAGGGCACGCTGCGTCTACGGAACCCGCGGAATCCAATGTCAATTTGATAGATGAGCTTGAGTTCGAAGACCAATAAAGACGCTGCACGGTATTCTCCTTTTTAAATACATGTGTTCTATGTCATAATAAGAAGTGGTGAACAGATGTTGACCCAATAGGGACAATCTAGCTCTTTCATCGTCTAACTAGTGCAACGGTGTTGACGATAATTCGAGGAAATCATCTTTCGTTCTTGTCTGTCTCTTTCGTTCTGTTCGATATTGCTGCTGTTACCATTGTGGGAGCGGACTTTCTCGTTTCCAGAATCCGTTCTGTGAAGCCATGGCACTACAGTGAAGACCACGGCGACGAGCGACAAACAAACGTGCCAATGTTGTTTCCGCCGCCTCAATCGACGTCGTTTTCAGATAAAATCGCTTCTACATAGAAACATGAATTATCTACAGACATACATTAGTGCTGCCGCTGCTGCTGCTGTTCTAATACAGCTGCTTAAAACGTCTATGTGATCACCTTTATTAATCGAGAACGGGGTATCACCGTCGTCAAATAAATATCACCGGAGGTTTTAGTTATCCTTCAGCACGAATCAAGCCAGGTAATCCTATTGTCAGGTCCGGTACGTTTGCTTTTTTTCTACAAGGTCTTATTGAGTGGTTACCCGTTATTACGGTCACATAAGTAGGACACAATGACATCCAGTTTCCAGAACTAACACAGGTTCGACCGTCTTTCTGGCCCTGTTGTTTCAGGGTCCTACTATGGCTTTCCCGTACAACAATTTTGTATAGTATTTAAATAAAAGGATTATTGAGTTCTTCTTAATCCAGGTTTAATGATAACAGGCACCTGGGCGATTTCGCAATTGCAATAGGTGCCAAATCCATTAGTCAAGTATTGCTTACAACGATACAAAGAAATTCCAGGTATTGAATCAACAATGCTATTGCCTTTCTTTGAAGGAAAGTTCATCAGCGAAACGCCATTAGTGCCAATAACAGCCTCTCATACTTACGTTCACAAGAAAATTCATTGCTTTCATTTGAGCTTCCGTGTTTAGCACGAGAAGATCGGTGGACGAAACAAGCTAATTAGTAGAATTCAAGGGATTCGTACCGACTTCGGTATAAGGGCAAGCGTCGAGAGAAGCAAATGTTGGCCTTTAATTAGAACCAAAGGGTGCACTAGTCACCATCAGTGTCTACCGCTTCGCTTATTAGTCACGTTGATGGCGCCGGTGACAGCGGCGGCGGCGGGGGGGCGGCCCGCTCTGATCCGCTCAGCTCAGTTACGCGCTTCCAGGGTCCAGTAACACGTGCTTTTTATTCGTTTTTTAGAAGCCCATTTTTCCGGAACAAGCTGCCCTCGTTGCCGAAAGAAAGTAGACCGGATAACCTATCATGGTGACCAATGACGGAGCGGCCAAGGGAAGCCCGCTGCTGAAGAGTTTGCGAGAATCAAGTCACTACGCTGCCAGCTGACGCAGTGGCTCCATGAAGTCCTCAAAAGAGCTCACTCCTGTTACTACTAGCATTGTGGCACTGTCGTAATTATGTACTGTTATTATTAGAGGCTATTAGCACGCCAATAGAGAGCAGGCTAGCACTCGTGTGTAGTCCATGTACGTATAGGCCGTTACTGGGCAACTATCATGCTGTCGGCTGGCAAACTGATCGATTTCCTGTCGAATACACGGCAGACCCTGGCACTGAACGGACGGATTGACTGCAAGTTAGACTCAAGTATGCATCGCGCTGGTCTCTTCTGTTCGCGCATGTAGATCAAGGCGCGATCACCACGCGACTACCATTACCGTCGATTCCTCGGCCTTTCTACGTTGCTCTCTCTCCCCCCTCACTCATCTGACTGTCGTCTCGATTTTGTCTGTCCGCATTAAATAACAGTGATACTGGTGCTGAAGTGAGCTGGTAGTAATCGCCGGTGATGCTAGCGACGGACCACTTGATTGTCGTCGCTAAATCAGGAGTAAGCGCGACGACGACGACGACGATTGCAGCGCCAAACGCCCGGCTGTCGTCCGCGCGCCGCAATATCTCGACTCTCTACGGGAAAACAAATGAGTCAAGGAACGAACGAACGACCAGATGCAGCGAGCGAGTAATGTTTAAATCATTAGCCAAACGAGCGGGAGCCGTAACTGTAGCAGTGGTGACTGGTGCTATAGCCCCATAGCAGCAGCAGTAATGGCAGAAGTAGTAGGAGCGAGTGTTGTTTCGTTGCGGCGTATTCATTCGCACGCTTCGAAAAACCATCATGTTTGCTCTATCTTAATTTGTGTAGCGACTTCTGCAGGTAGCGTAGACGTCTAAGGCGGCACAAAACTATTACGCCGCCAATACAGAATTGTGCAAACACAGTTCGACGCTAAAGAACAAAACAATTGTTCAACCTGGTGACGATGACGATCCTGACATACCCTGGTGAAGCGGTGGAAAAAAGCTGTTCGTCATAGCTTCTCTCCAGCACATCAAGTAGCGTTTCAATCCGCAACTGACGGGAAAAAGCCGCAATTCTACAATAAATATTTGCTACTGAAACACGCACAGAGGAGTTCTTCCGCAATCCAGAATCGGCCGCGTCTAATAGTTGCAAAGTATTTTAACATCGCCAACAAATTCGTCTGAATAGCCAAGCTGTTATAGACAAAACGTCGCAGGCAACTGTGACAAGCAGGACTATTGCTATATGTATGTACGGAGAAGACGGCGGCAACGAGGATAACATTTGTGCATGTACGACGACGGTTATAGAATCGGAAATGTGGGAGCGTGTTGCATTGTGGACATCGCTTCGGGAGGCCAATCGTGAACTTAACATAAGAGGTGCGCAAAAATATTTAGAGCACAATGATTTATATTTTCTGTGCTGAGGAGTTTGCCTAACTAGATGAGCACTGTGTATTAATGGATACGAGATTTGTTATTCCCTTCGAGCATGTTCTTGTAGAAGCCTTCTGCTTCGCTATATATATATATATATAGCCGAAGCCTACGCTTATTTAGAATGAGTAGATATAAACGCTTATCGTAATGAAGACAGCAGTGCCAGCCCTTACCAAGTATGGCCCTTATCATATGAATCTAATTAGCAGGCGGTGCTGCTCTCAAAAACGTCGATTAGCTGAACTGTTCTTGAGTAAACACCATTATGCCCAATTAGAGGAACGGTTTTGTGCAAAAAGCACCCTCACACGAACATTTATGAATTTAAGCTAGTCTAGCACCTATTATAGCACAATGTATGATAGATACAAATATAAGGCATACTATAACGACGTAACGCTAGAGCGACCGACGCCTCGCTTTTTTACAGTATCACCGAGAAAATGTGGATTGGACACGTTCGTATTTATCGTAAAATGTATCTGTTCCAATTGAGGCATACGTAAATCGATAGACATTCGTACTGAAACACGCAGGCCTCTGCCGTGTTCAAGTCTATGACCTATATAACAGAATATATATAGCTTTATAAATGGTTTAGTTCTACGTTCAAAAAAAAAAAGCAGAAAACCGTCAAATATCCAATTAATCTCATTTAACCGGGCGTTTGTAGCATCGATGTAGTACATCATTTCTACTATAATTACCATCGATGCATCATTCGTGGTATTTGTAACAATGTTATCTCAGCTTTTCACTTGTGAACGGCGTTCAAATTAACGAACGTCGATTGTATTACCATTTTTTTTTCTATTTACGATTATATAATCTCCCTTTCGGAGTCAAACACCGACTCGCGCGTGCAGCGGACCCCGAGTGGACTCACAAAAATAGGCGACTGACGCTCCGCTGTTATTGATGATAATAGCGGTCACCGCAGCGGCCACTCGGCGACGACAACGCCAGCGTCGCCGTATCCGTTGTGAACGCGTGGACTGGTTTTTAGTGACGTCGCTTGCAGCTAACCGTTCATTACCTGGCACCTCTGTTTTCGTACAAAGAAAAAAGACAACGAATGGACAATGTCTCGCTCAACCGTTCTCAAGAATGGCCCAGACGTCAGATGGTTCCTGTTAATTGAGTGACGGCCCCCTGCATATCTGTATGGCCACATTGAGTGACGAATCGACCTCTACGGGTCTGATGAAAAATGATGTTAGAGTAGGGGGATGGACTTCGACTTGTTCAATTGTAAAATTATATACAACTGATCGACTACTTTCCGGCTGCAAATCTGGCTGGAAATTTTACTTGGGTCCATTTACGGAAAGCGCTCAACGATACTCTGCATATATACAATAAGTCGCTGCTGCTGTTGTTGAGGGTGATGGATTCAGTTAATTGCGTAATGGATCAGAGGGCTAGAAAGGTCGATGCGTATATGCGCGGTCGTGTCTGGATAGGCATCAGGTACGCAGAAGGGCAGATAGTCATAATAAAGGAGATCATATCCTCTGTTTTATATTCACCATTAAAATTTCTATGACCCTCATATCGTTTAGGTTGCTGCTCGGTGTAATTTAGCGGTGACTGTGGTTCTGTGTAACTCTCCTATAGACCTGTTCCAGTGGATGAGTGTTGTTTAAACAATTTAAATGATGTTCACTCCATCGCGCTTAAACAGACGTTTCTCTCATTTACTGAGGTCCTCAGTTCAAAGCCGAGAAGGGAGGAAAGGCGTGCGCGCGCTCCCTCACTCGTAGCGCTTACGGCAGTACTGATAGTGACTGGTTCCAGCAGCCGCAGCAGTAACAATAGCCATTATAAGTTGCTGACTATTAGCTATAGCTAGATAAAACGACAGGACAACAGTAGATTCAAATGGAGTTGTTGCGGTGACCAGCAGATGAATGGAAGATGGCGGCACCGGCAGACAAGCTGATGACAAATCAATATAAGCCAGTTTAGAAACAATATTTATAGTTGATCATTTGCAAATTTTCCGCTTATTACCATCTGCATTTAGTCTAAATATTTACCCATCCTTTTCAGTCTCGACCTACGATAACGATCATAGATCTCCCATGCTCGGCAAATGTCACTGGGTGCCTTCAAGTAATTGGTGCGAACTGACTGACAATGGTGTCTCTGATAATGCCGAACGAACTTATCATTCGGCAACGCAAATAAATAATGACAATTACTTATCTGCCAGTAATAATCTGGGGACACTGAGGATCATCTTCACGTGCGTTGCCATGTTCATCACGAACTGGCACGCGACGATCGCTGGCTCAAATCTCAGCGTCGAGTCGCTAGAGTGAGTTACTAAAGAGGGCGGCTACTCGTGTGCTTGCCGTTGTTTGCTTGAAAATCCTCAGATAGGTTTAGATAGAACGTAAAGGCACGTCTTTCACGAGGAGGAGATGATTCCGAGAGCCTGTTTTCCGAATGGGAAGAGCCGAGATCCTCGATACACGAGAACAAGTAGTCAACGTGCGTGCGTTATGGATAGAAGTGTTACTGTTACGGGTCTTCATTTTGCGTATGATAATTAAAATCAACGTTTCGAGTCCGGTACTGCTTCGGATACGTGGCAGTTACTTTTATTATTACACAGATTATCATACTATTCTGTGTCAATGATGCTGTTGCTGCTAAAACTGTGTTCGCGGCATTTATGGCGGCGCCAGCAGCTGCGGCGTCACCCGGCCAAGCTGAGTCATCATCGTTATTTTTTCGCCATGTCATTTAGTGCCGATACAATATATTGTTTGCTATGACGTGTCCCGCTTCTACTAGTAATTTTAGTATAACTACTTCTGCTGTTTGAAGGAAGGAACATCATCATCTCCAACTGTTCGTAAGTAGTATAGCCAGCAGCTTCACAACGTTTGCTTTAGCTCCGGTTGGCATGATGCCCCTGGATCAAGCAAGCAAGCCCACGCAATGCAGGACCATGGGCTCAGAAGTGGCCGACGACTCATCATCATCATTAAATTTATCGTCGTCTTCCAATTGATCTTCATGTTGCTGCTGCTGCTGCTGCTGCTGACGACGATAACGGTCAGTGATTGCAGCGACGCTCGGAGGGAAGCGTTCCAACAAAGGAAGAGTCACCCATCTGTTGCTGCCGCTACTTTTGCGTGTGTAGTGATAAAGCTGAGAGCGGCGGCATATGTAGCCGATGAACTGGGCTGCACCCGACTAATTTCTATTATTTACACAAATTGTGCAATGATAGAAACAAAAACAAGTCATAAGACCAGTGTAAGAGAACGGCAAAGGACCACTGTAGTTTAATAGTAATGATGATAATTCTACTTGTAAAATAGCCGAAATAAAGATGTAATCCTTTGTGTGTCATGAGCAAAGAAGAATTACACATCGTCTAAGAATTGTAGTACGAGCAGTAATGGCTGAGATTGTGCGCTTTCACCCCTCTGGCTGACTCACTTGCTGGCCCAGAAACCATTTCTAGAATGTTTGGATGACGGTCGTGCAATAACTATTACTGAAACGGTAATTACGTGACTAGTAAGGCGAACTGCCATTATATGATCCCTTTGGGTGCCAATTATACGCATAATATGTATTTGGGAAACGAAATAGTTACGGGTAGGTCTTAAAAATGATCACTTAGCTAATCTTCAATGGTCTTCGCTGTGACGTTTGGAAGAGTACTTGCGTACGGGTATACTGAAAGACATTACCTGCTATAACTGATAAGCGCTTCGTTCCATAGGAAGATGGATTGATACAAAGTCACATAGCAGCTGGTATATCCTTTATTAATTGCTCTGCGACACATACGTAATCCAATATATATGCAATAGACAGAAATATATTGCTTACATAAGTTCCAAGTAAACGCGGCACATTGTGACACTTCTATATAGTGAATACGGATATATACGGATTTGGACGAATGGTCTTCTCTTTTTCACAGACACACGATCACTTCAGAGTGTTTCAATAGGATAATAGAATCTTGTCGCCTTACATATTTCGTAGTAATCCGAGCGTGCTACGTTCGGTAATAACGAAGGGAGGGTCCCGTGTTGAGTTAGCTCAGCCACTTTAACACCTATGCTTGCGCCCTATCTTTTGCCATCATTGTATACTTGTCACTCGTTAGCGACAAACTGCTATTACGATACGATTGTTGTTATCGTTATTCTAAGAACCTTTGATTGCCGAGATATCGGGTTTGTTCCGACTGAAGTTAACGTGTCGGCGAAACTAACGTCCATTCGATTTTGGGGTGCGTTTCGTTCTGTTCTGGTGTAGGACGGACACTAGTGGATAATTCGTTCGCATCTACTTACGCATTACCAAATAAGAAGTGTCAACGAACGGGGAATCAAGAGATCACATCGAGCTGGGGAGGATTCGTTATAAAGCATCGCTGAGATACGCCCTCAAATAGGCATTGTCTACCTAAAGCAGGGCTTTCAAGGTGCCGACGTTAAGTCCTTGGTGATGATAATAACAACAGTCCTACGAAAGACAGTACATCTATTACGATGAAGGCAGTATCCTCATTGCCACTAGCTAGAAGGCGGCAGTTGCTCTACTTTTCGGCTATTCTGCACACTTGATGTTGCCGTTGTTGATGCTCTTGTTATCAGTCTTCGTAGTTATCAGTAGGGCAGTTGTTAGGCGGAGACGGGAAGGGGAGATGCCTAAAGCTTGAACGAATACGAGACCGCCCGCCTGCCCGCCCGCCCGCCCGCCCGCCCGCCGGCGAAACAAAGCGAGAAAAAGGGCGGGAGTAAGGCGCATAGGAAGGACAAATGTGAAAAAGATCGTATGGGGGGAAGTTACATGTGGAATCGAATGATAATAACCTTTGATCGCCACCTCAATCATCACCACTTAGATATGCCCATTGCCTAGGATTTCCTTACTTACCTGCCAGGAATGTGCAAGGTTGTTTTTTATGTCATAGATAACATTCGCTGATAGTCCGAATACTTAACTGCTGCTAACTTAGTTACTGTATATTCGTTCCTGGCTCCGCTGCTACGTTATTGCTTCGTTGTTATCAGGGATGTTTGAAAGCTTCTATTGCTGATGCCTGGCCTCTAAAAAGCTGATATAGTGCAAAAGCTAAATACTAGCAATCAACAACGTTAAGAGCCCCCTGGACGCCTCTGAAGCGCAATCGAACTATTTGAAAGTAAATACAAAGGTAGAGCACAAGATAGTTCTCGATCTCAACACAACCAGTCACGAGCTATTTATCGGTCAAAAGTTCAAAGCCAGATCAACTTACCCTATTTGTTAGCTAAGAATTAACTGGACGGTTGTCTTTTCAAATATTGTCTCACAAGAGATCTTCAAATATTATCAAATTTATGTCTAGTAGCAGACACGTACGAGCGAATCATTGAGAGATTTGGTTGTCGACAGCAACGATGCCTGAAATCTACGTTTTTCTCGCTTTGCTTTTTTTATCAAAATTTCTGTCTACCACTATTATTATCGTCACCGGCATCGTCATCAATATGATCATCATTGCTCCCGTTGGTACTGTTATTGTAATGGGGTGTTGTTTGTGTTTAGACAACAGTGACAATAAACAGAGCGACGGCAACGTCATGGCCGGCACCGACGGTGCTCATTGTTGGTGTTTTTCGCCGCTATCAATCAGAAGCGTAGGCTCTGCTTTTCATTAGTTTTAACATTTTATACGCCTCACCTTTTCAAAAAGAGACGCGATTTTCGGGTGGCCAAATACCAGCTGACAGCTTTAGCGTACTGGCCTGCCTACGGTCTCACTGCGTATGAAGAGTCCTGAGGCCTTTTTCATCAGTTCTCTTCTCACTGCTACATGCTAGAGGAAGAGTATCAACAACAAGAACAGCAGAAGCAACAAAAGGAGGTAAATATAGAGTATATTGGTAGCACTGGAATAGCCATCGTACAGACGACGCTAGGTTTTCGATGGGAATTTGTGGAGGTGCGACGGCTACCATAATCAGTAGTAGCACGACGGCCTTAGGTTAGGCCCATGCGGCTGTTAGTTCTATTGCTGTCATAGATATGCTGGGGCTACTGCCGTTGCTGCTAATAACTATGATGCCTGGGTTGTACGCTGTTGTCTACCTACTGTGGGTCCTATAGGCTATCGCGTCGACCGTTTGTGGATGGACACGTCTCGACATTTTTTCTTATCAGTGTCTATGGATGATGTTTTCTACCGCTGCCGCCATCACGGACTATATATGTGTACGTTTGTATATTGAGTTTTGCTGCAAGTGTATTGTTTCTGCAGAGCCCTTCGGTCGACTCCCGGCAGACGACTGAAAAGCGATAAATCACATCGTGGTTAAATGTTCTTTAGTTCGACATTTCTTGGCTGAGGGTGGAGAGCTGAAGGAGATGGCGAAGGTAATCGAAAGGTATTCATGTTGCTCATCGTTGCCAGTACGACAGTTGTTAGTACTGCGCCTGTGTACGACGTTCGCCGATGCTAAGTGTCAGTTAGTAGAAGCTGAGAAAGTAAAAATAAGCAAAAATGTTAGACTCTTTTTTCATGTTGAATCCTTGTTATCGTAGCAATGAGCTGTCTATTTCAAGTATCTACCATTGATCTCGGCCAATGCAGAGGTGATGCTGCTAAAAGTGACACGTTCAATGAAGTCAATGCCGCACAAGTCATCTATCATTAACGCCGTTGAGACGACTACTACCGTTTTTGTCATCATAATACGTGACATTACACATTTGCTTGTAAATATATCAGTCACTGTGATAGAAACTTATCACTTTTATTCATAGTTCCGTTACGTATCGCTAGACAACCTAATACCATTTGTCCCGTCGTTTTTTGAACCTGATGATTCGTTGTTCCACTTTCCTGTCTCTCTTGTTTATCTCGCCCAGTGCTTCCTTCACCAACCCACTAGCTGTCTGTCAACTATAATTAAATAATCATAATATTTCATTGTACTGATGCACGTATTGGTCGTTTGTAACGATCCGTTCGTGCGATCGGTTGTTCGTTCCCTTCTACTTGCCTCTGGGTCTCTGATAGTAACTGTAGATATAACTATTTCTGCTAGCTCTCGTAGATAGATTCGATTTCTGTTTGGATACTCTCGCCTGTTGCCGGCTCATCATGCCGCTGATACTCGTGCGGCCTGAACGTGACTGTAAATACGACGTGCATTCGACGAAGCGACGGCGATTCTGGCCGCTTTCGAAGGTCCATGCTACGGTCTCTCTGTAGGCCGGCTGCTTTGCCTTGCTACAGGTGCGGTCGTTTTACTGCGGACTATCGTTTATAAATACCGTTACGTCCAAGTCTTTTGTCCTTCGTCAACAAAGAGATTAAGGGTTTCTTGACGTACGCTCTGGTTTTCTTATATTATCGATGTGTGTTTCCCTAGCGAGGCATGCCGGCCGCCACTTCGCTCTCGACTGGCGATAATTTTAATAGTCATAATAATGATTAGTATTACTATCGAGACCTGAATCGTATCCATCGACAATCTATACAGCATACAGCAGTAGGATTCTGTGACGAGACAAAATATCGTAGCAGTAGCAACTAGCAAAGCAGTGTTCGTGCGTCGCGAGATTAGTCGTCTACTGTTGTAGCGTTATCATAGAAACGCCTAGGAAATACAGCCGCAGTGAGCTATGCAACGTGGTGATGAGGCGGCCGCGGCCGCCGCCGCCGCCGCCGCCGCCGCCGCCTCCGCAGACTAAACGGCTTAATTCCTAAAACACAATGGCGGTACGTAATTTCGTACGAACTCTCAAATCGCTTTTTATCGAACAGTGGAACACTTTATTTGACTCATTAATGCGATGCAATGATTGTTTCATCAGTCGTTACCTCATTGAGGAGGAGGCTAGCTTGCGTAAAGCAAAATCACAGACTAAAACGTACATTAGATTTAGAACTTAAGAAAAAACAAAATTGATCAACTTATCCTCAATTAAAGTTAAAGATTGACTGGACAAGTTAGATGGATACAAACAACATGCGAAGATAAACAGACATAGAAAAAGTCTTCCCTCGTGACAGTTCGCGGGTTGTTTTTCCCCGTCTATCGTCAGTTTGCAGACTCCAAAGCAAACGTTATTTATGAGCTTAGTGCCAAATGGCAGCAACAACGAAACTAAAAAAATTTAGTTCTATTGTACACATATATATATATATATCTTCATTTAACTTCACAATAATAATGATTCCTGGGATACTTTGCGCATAAATTCGACAATACATAGCCCATCTTCGAGCCAGGATTCGATTACCGCTGCTATTCGAACTATACAATTTTGCCGTTCTTAACTACTTCTACATGTTCCGTATCGTCCTCTATCTATTTACTGCAAAAATTTCTACAACAAAAAAAGGGCAGCGGCGGCATAACAGCCCAGCGCGCAGGCTATGCGTACACATACGTTTGCCCACTAACCAACAATATATCACACAGGAACAGGCACAATTTTATTATTATAATTGACTACCATTCAACTTACAGGTCCCGAAGCTGCCTCCTTCCTACTGCACCCGTTTCGGAAGCCGAAACGAATTCGAACTGCTTTCTCGCCGTCCCAGCTACTCAAATTGGAGCACGCCTTCGAAAAGAACCATTACGTCGTCGGTGCTGAGAGGAAGCAACTGGCTCAATCGCTGAGCTTAACTGAGACACAGGTCAGTTATTTCCGCTAGGTAGAACCGCAAAGTAAAGCCTCTGACATCCCTGAACAGCACTCGTCCGAAAATCCCGACCGATATCGCTGTCGTCCCGAAAGCACACACACCGAACAATTACACTAACAGAGAAAAGAACGTAGTAAATAGATGTGCTTTGCCAGATACTTATATAACGTGTCCTCGTATAGTTCGAAGCTAATTAGATTCCCGATAGATAGTTTTGCTTTTCTTTGTATCGTCTACCCTATCTAAGTACCAAAACCGTTCGGTTAACCCACGTCGAACGTAACGTCGTTATTTATATTGGCCGACATCCAATCAGCGAATTATCGATTGACCTATTGATAAGCACATTGTGCTTGTTATGTACGCGCGATTATTCATGTCCTACTACTTGTTCAGGATCTTGAAAACAGCACTTAAATTATATGTAACGTAAATAGACAATTCTGCTGACGGTAATTGTTCTCACAACACCAACATTGAGTGCTTTCCCGACTATTGACACATTGAGCTCAACGTACGTATACTGTTCCCACACGATGCGGCAGCATCAGTGGCCGTAAATGGTCATCGTCGATGACTCTGGCCGCCGCGAACCGCCGATTTATGCAGACATCGCACCCACCTTTGTTTCCTAACGCATGATTAACCTATAATTATATCGATTTAATTATGTTATAATAAATAGTGGCTCTCCGTACAGAACTTGGTCGATGTCTCTTCTCGATGTGTTCTTCTATTTAGTATTGAAGACCGGATAGAGACGATGCGCGCAAATTTCCTGTCGCATCTATGATGCAACACTGTGCCGTTATATTGGGATATTTCATCTAATTAGTTTGTATGAATAAGGTGTGTACCGTAGCCATTTAGGAAAAGTTCTAACGATAAATTCCAAAATAGTAGTTCGTGTACTGCGATTACAATCGTTCTCAGTGCTTCTGCCGGCTTAATTATTACTCCATTCTCAATTCCAATCGAAAAATCGATTGGAATCATATACAAAATCGGGTTTCAACAATATCTTTGGGGGGTATCTGGAAAAAAAGCATCGTTTGCGTCCGATCAATTTATTGCTTTAAAAGAGCGAATATGCGATGATTGTCTCGGCAAGACTTTTGTCACGCCCCTTCGATAAGCCGGGCTGAAAAACAGTCGTCTGTTATATCATTGTCGTCTATCCATTCTCCTTAGTGAACCAATGTTGGGAAAGCTTAATTTCCGCTATCTTTTTATTTATACCGACAATAAAGACAACGACAGAGGCCATAGGTTTTACCCTTCTAACGGTTAATAAATCTTCGAACACTGCCCTTTGATGTGCAGAGAGTGCTGAAGTGGATTGCGCAAAATGGACCTAGAGAAAGGTTTTAGGACGGCAAAGAAGATTCGATGTTTTAGAAGCTGGCGATCCGCAAGCATCCAACTATACTCTTTTTCCATAAAAAAAAATGACCCCAGGTAATGTGTTCTATTTTAGCGGGAAAAAGAAAGGCGAAAACAGTCATGGACTGCTCCAGCTTGACTTAGTTGTCGTGGTCTAACGAACCCATTCATTCACTCCTTTATTCTGTGCATGACTGCATAATCTACTATTGCTACGCAAATTCACTACGGTGATCTATCCGTTTGTTTTCTATTTCAAACCAGCCGAATGTAGAGTAGCTATCATCATTGTCATTTGTGTGCTTCGTTCCAGGTTTGTTCCAGATCTAGATATTTTCATGCAGTGTTTTTTTATACGCTAAAATTGAAGACCAAGCTTCACTTATGGATTTGCTATTTTCACTCATTTGAGCCTGTTTACGACGCCTCTTTTACGTCGTATCCCAGGACAAGAAGGAAGACGAGCAAAACAGGTCTGGCAAAGCGTACAGATTATGTGCGGCGGTTCAGTATAGCCTCATATTATTCCGATCACAGTTGTTGCTAGTTCTAGTAGCGGATGCTATTGTTATGGTTATTTCTCATCATACTAATTTAGTGCGGGTTTGCCTTGTCAGCACCCACTGACCGAGTTTCACATTCGCATATTTATCGTACTATGTCGGACGTATTTATTATTACTGAATGGGGCAATACAGTTTAATTAAAAGCCACCTAACTTTATTACGATAAAGAATAATGCACTTCTGCTGTCGCTACACACGGTGCCCTTGTTGATTTTTTCCCTTCTTTTCTTTAGTTATCGCTAAATAAAAACAGAAATAGATATTTGTACACCGAAGCTATAGTGGCCATCAATTAGGGCACCGATTTGCCTTTCTCCTCCTGTATAAGACACGCATACGTCGCGTGCATATACGCAGTTGTCTAGACACGTATAGACGCCGACACATTTTAGTAGAAACAATCGCGTTCGATCACTCATGGGCATCGATATGGTAATTGCATTACGCAGCGTAGAAAATAGCAAAAGGGGCGTACGTTTTCTCGTTCTCCTGTTGCGTTTTCTCTTGTCACTTCTAACATCTACGCACATGGGAAAAACGTCATAGCGTCAATTAATCCGCCAAACGTTTCTGCTTTCGAATGAATGGATGGTGTATTCGGCGGTGTTCGATGCAGGCTTCCTCAGAAGGGAGAATCTCACTCACATCATAAGGACGAACGGAAACAGATCAGGCATTTGCACCAGAGCTTCGAATAGGGCTCTATGTTGGTTCCAGCAAGAACAAACCGATACTACTAACGGACACTAACAGCACTCGCTCTAAAATGTGCTATTACTACGTTTTTCCGTACGTTCGCCTCCTATTCGCACACAAGTAGGAACACGATCACGCGTACAATCTCTACGATTGTCGTGATCACCACGACTAGTGTAGTCAAGATCATTATTTTCACCAATGGTGCAAAGATTGGTCCGACGGTTGTACCTATTTAGTACACACTCGAACTTCTCAAACGCCTCGAATCGAACGTCTAACTGCCTATTTTACAAACGTTAGTTGATTTGTTGCGTCCCGACGCGTAGAGCGTATTGCAGTGATGTTTTGCAAGCTATTGCCTCACTTGCCTCAACACAGAGACTAAACCTAGGACGGATTCGCTTAACAGAAACAAAGATGGATGTGTTATCAGATAAAAAAACGAGACGCTGCTGCTGTTGCCGCTGACGACGCCGATAACGATTTTGAGCGGGACCGTTGCGGCTGACGTTCGATGACGACACAATGATCGGTCATAGCGGTTAATATACAATAAAATTCATAGATTCTAACATAAACCCAGCAAGTAGCTAAACCCAGCTAGATATTGCTTTCCTTGCAATTCTTCGCGACGTGCACGACCCGCAATCATGTCACCAATTTCATCTATATTTTGCCGCAGATAGTAATGAAATCGTCGTAACAAAAATAGATGGAACGAACAGAAGAAGAAATGCTAGCTTTACTTTATATCGACATATATTACAAGTACTTATAATAAAGGGGTCGACGGAACTTCAGCCAAGTATAAATTAGCGACCCGTAAAACAACCGCGTCGAAAAAAATGCAACAACTAAATAACACTACGTTAACTGCAGCCGCACAAGATCAATCAGAAAGTCAGGGACGCGCCTTGTTTTCTTACTACTATGCGCCTAACCCTTTGCTTTTTACCTGTTGTCTATTGAATCACCCTAGATTTGAACCGTGACCTGTTGGTACAGCGGTCACCCAGGAAGAGGGCCCATGACGTAATAGGCCCATTTTGTTCGCCGGCGAAACAGCAGGCTCGCACTGCGGGGCGTCAGCCCTAATGTCAAGTACAATATGTCAGGTTTCCTTGATCGGTTGTTAGCTATCTGGGTTTTGGGATTTGCTGGGTTTTTTTTCGAATGAGCCATGAAACGGCGCGGTCACAAAATGCCATGCTAACCATTTGGAAACACTAAACCTGAACCGACTATGGGCGCATACATATGACCCAGAAAGATACGCGCTGCTTACCCAGGCTATGGCGCCCTATCGAAGCCGATAGACGGATAAAGTAAACGTGTGTATCATACATACGGGTCCATCTATATGGTTGTACGATATATATAACACCAATTCAAGTCATACAATAATAATTAGAAAACCGTTATTATTGGTCGCTGTCAAAGAAGAAAGCATATTCGAGGGAAGAAAGAATTTGTCCGCTCGCCCGCGAACTTTTGAAGATCCGGGGCAGGTGAACGTAAACGCCAATGCTTATCGAGTCTGTTCTGACCGGACCAATTAGCCGTCTAGCGGCTAATGGCCAAGGCCAATGTGTGCAAATGTCAGAACCAGCGAACATGAGCCTAAACAGACAGCTCACAGTAACAGCAGCAGCAGCGACGTTACTAATCATCGTTGTTATTATTATAATCATTGTGAAGATATCGATACGACCGGAGGCGACGGGTGAAAGGTGCAGGTGTCGTCGATTTTCCGTTTGTCTCTGTCTATCGGACCGTCCGTCCATCAGAGTGTGTGTATGTAACGCGATCGTGTGCCGGCCTGTATCTCTGCAGCGATACCGTCGCTTCGGTAGTATTCTGGCGATGGCAACGGTTGCGGATTTGTTGTATGCGGCGTCGCTGTCCCTGCGGTCATCGGCGCGACGTCTGCTATCATTTGAGAGGAGCCAGGTGGTTTCGTTGATGCTTTGTGCGACCGACCACAACGACGACAGCGATACGGTACGCAGACGACAAAAAGGCTTCGTTTAGACTTTAAATGAAATCGTCTGCTTCAACGATAATTGGTCATGATCAAAAACATTAGTATTCGTTTAATGTCAATGATGATGGTGTCGGTTAATTCAATGCTCCTTACTATTATCTTCTTTGGTCTGCGATCGTTTCGTGCAATAAGTAATGAGCAGAATGTGTTAGGCTTGCTCGGTCGCGATCGACCCCCACTTTAGTGCCTTGATACTTACCCGGGCCCCGATTTTTCTTCTACGGACGCAGATATAAAACCGCATCCGATTACATGTTATTTTGTCTAAACGATTGTGTGTCGCAGTAAAAACTCTAGCGACTATCATGGGAAGGAAACGAAGTTTAATTAAAAAGTTATCCTTTCGAATAAGCTGATTGTATCAGTGCTCGACCAAATTAGTATACTGTTGTCTGCAGAAACTTCCCGCTTTCTGCAAGAATAATTGTCGCGACTCGATCAAAAGATGGATCTTATAAACTGAGTAAATGCGTTTGATTTCTTTTTTGATATACAATGTCATAGTCCAAGCTTTTGTCTGCTATCTGTTGTCATCCGCACTAAATGCGCGCAGTCGCTTCATGGGCATTTGGCACACCCAGCAGGGGCAGTTGACAAGCAACAAACGGGAAGCACGCCCCATTCCACAGCTGTTGCCACCAAGCTAGCTTGTCTCCCAAGGCTGGCTGACCGAAATCTTAAATTCCATCTGTGGGGGGAATTTTCATATCACTTACCAGCTGCTTTTTGTCACTGATTCTTTGGCCTAATTTTTGGAAGAAAGTACTGTCCAATTTGTTGCCAGAGCACCACTTGCGTTGCTTAATCGGTCTGTCAGAAGTATATCATTATACAGTATTTCGATTGTGTGTCAGACTTGCCAAATTTGATGTAAATATGCAAATGTTGCTTATGCGATTTGTCTGTCCATCTGGAAACGGGGAGGGGAGAAGGGTACAAGCAACGTAACTACGTAAAATAATCACACAGAAAAATCTAGCTTTGGGTGTAATCGACGATTAGCTGGGTTCGGTGTCTCCAGGCTCCGGCGCCTCTCTGGTCAGTTTCAAAAGCGCCCAAAAATCAACCCTAAAACGTATTTAAACAGCCATATATTATGCCCACTGACAACTGCTTTTCTGTGTCGGCTTTTAAGAAGCGGCGGCACTAGTAAACCTACTTTGTATCTAGGAAAATTTGGGACCACATAGGAAACTAGGTTCTTTGAGCTTTTTCAGTTGTACCTTCCGTCCTCTTTGGATGGTAGCGGCGTCCGGGTGTGGGCGACACGAATCGCTTCACTGAAGAACGCTGATAGCGCCGTTGGTCTTTTCTAGTCGGACGTTCACGTGAGGAGCCTTCAGTTGATACAACATCAGTACTTATAGAAGCAAATATTTTCATCCAAATGTTTCATAATATGAAGACGGTCGTGGTGGATTTACCGCGTACTTTTGGCACCTGTCAATTTAAATAAAACATATTATTTATTCATTATTTTTTCCCTCAGCCAATGCTCTCTCTGCTAACATGTAAACAGATTATCGACAAATGTCTTTCAATGAAGAGCTCCTAAAGATACTATTCTCTGGGCTTCTCCTGCCTGCCCATTCCTTTTTAAACACATCAGCCATTTAGGCTGACGCTCGTGAGGCGATACTCAGTTATTGAAGCCGCTAGTCGTTATCTTCTTTTTTCCGATAAAGGTGATTTTAGGCCGAGGCGGCCGTGCGTCGTCCGCAATGTGTACGAGCCAGTCGCCTGCCTGACTGTTTGTCTATCTTTGAGCATGTACGAATATGTGTGCCTGTGGACCTATGTATAGGTAGCTGCAATTCTGTGTGCTTCTCTTTCACATTAGAACGGTGTTTTGGCTTCTTGAGTGTTACTGCTGTGGCACAATAGAGGGTGACTCGGGCCGTAGTCGAAAACTGTTATTACTGTTAAACGCTATTTAGTTTCAAATAGTCGATACGGGAACATCAAATGCGAGCGCTCGTCACAAAATAATTACGATGAAGTTCAACTGAAATAGTAACTTCAACACTAATACAAGTCGAAAAAAAACTTCAGAGACAACTTGAAGCCTCCGATTCTGAAACTGCTCAACTTAGGATGAACAGAGGAAAGAATTACACGAAGAACGAGAACAGAATCGAGGAAACCGGGACGCGACGCGACGGGACGGGACAAGAGGAGAGGAGAGGAGAGGAAATCGCTGTTCAAGCAATCGTCATTTTCAACCCAAACTAGCGTCGAACAAATTCTGCCTGTATTAAATGCGGTGTACAATTTTGACATATTATATAGTCGTTAGCGGAAATTGTTTATTGGCAAGCTAGATTGTCTGTTCACGCACTCGCGCGTAAATCGATCAGTGGCGGCAGGAAAGAAGGGGCGATGAAAAAAGCGCGAAAGCATTTGAGTACATCGGTGAAGGTTTAGAGGCCAAATTGACGCAAGTATTGTATGTCCACATGTTCATCCGTGGACCACAAGGCGCTGGAGTGTTAGACGTTTAGCTTGAAATTAGGATTCGGTGCGCAATACCGGCTACGCAACCGAACGAACCAGATTTAGCATCAGCGACGGCGAAATAGCAAGTGCCGCGGACGACGACGACGACGACTACGACTACGCGTATAGTAGAGACTGTGCAGCCATTGCAAAAAGTGTAGTTGGAGCCGAGTGCTACGTTCAGATTGGCCACAGGTGGAACGGATGGCTCAAAAAAAAAGAGTAGATTTATAAGCAATATGTTTGAATATTGAAGGATAGACACGAGTGCCCATATCGCTCACATACGTATAGCGCATTGGTGCGAGACGCCCCTGAGAGTGGCGTTGGCAGTAAATACAAGGGCACTAACAAATGAAGCTATGCTATGAAATCATTTTATCACTGGAGACAGAAAGCCGACGCTACCTTCTTCCTTTGCGAGCGACGGATTCGCCGAGGTCGACCCAGCTCCGCGCCGCCATCTTCCGCTTATCTTCATCTTCTAAGACAAAGGATAGATTGACTTAATTTTAATGACTCCGCGTAATTAGCGCTACGGTGAGAGCTTCAGGTGTAGTTGTTGTTGTTTGTGACGGGTAGATTTAGCCGAAACGCGGACAACCGTTTAGATTCAACAAAAACGCTCGATTAAGAGTTGTCTATATATAATTAGTACAAGTAAAGCTGAGTTGGTCCGGCACTACGACCATCATCATTCGGCCAACCGTTAAAGGTATTTTAGATGTTTTTTCTTCATCCGGTAAAAAGACGTACCACTATTGCTGCTAATTATAAGAAATGAGCGAAATCGCTAGCCCTCTTTTCTGCTTATTACGATTACTTTTTGCCTGCCTAATCAGTGCTCCGCGAGAGTAGATAATAGAATATTTATGGTGGAGATGTAAGCCAAAAGGTGATACCTGGCCAAATGTGGAGTGTGCGAGACGTGAAGCTAGATCTGGCCATTTTTTTTAGCTCGACACATGACATACAAAATGGCTTTTATCTTATTGCTGTCATCTAGTTCATATTATTTTTGCTATTGCTGCTGGCGTAGCCGTTTCAACTAGCATGAGAAACCGTTGAGAGCTCCTCCTGCATATGCCCGCCATCTATGTGGCCTAAGCGAGGGTGAACGCATAACAGATCAAACCACTTTTCTACCTCCTCTATATTTTTTCCTTCTTCTTTATCATATCACAAAACAAAAACGGCCAAAATATGTGCAAAGAGATGCATTACTACAATGCTAACAGCAAAAGTTTCCACGATCATCATCCGCGTCCTCGTCATCAGCACCAAGAGCACAGTAACAATAAAAGTAATAGTAACAATAAAGATCACCGCACGAATGTTGCCGTAGCGATTGTTGCTAATTCAAAACATCGTTTCGGAGGCTGTTTCTGTTGCCGATGTTCCTGCAAAAAGCAAATAAGATGCTGACTAACTGACTTAACTATACGCAACGAGTCGCTATGTATACATACATATCAAACATGGTTGCGTGCAGTCTGGCAGAGAGAGAGCGAGCAATGTTGTTAATTAGCGAAAATATGCCACAATCGTATAATGGGAAACAGAAGAAGAGGAACAGACGGTCGTAACAGCCGAAACAAACGAAAATTAAATGAAATCATATAAATTCTAAAAGAAAAAAAGGGAAACGGCCAGATAAAGGCCGATTAACCAGCTCGAGGAGCCGGTCGCGACGGTGTCTCAGCAGCAGCAGCAGCAGCTGTTGCTGTCTGAACGAGCGAAACGCTTATCTTTGTAACATAATTAGGCTACAACAGACAGTCGTAACATCAAAAATAGTAAAAACAAATAGAAGTATACAACATTGCACTTTTGAAATGACTTGAGGCTTTACTTCGAATTGAATAGGCAGACATTGTCGCTTTGGTGTAGCAGTTAATTTTTTTTTAAACAAGATTTATGTCCTTGTTACACGGTGCTTTGTGAAACAGGCCCGTACCTTATCTGACTAGGTAAGAAGAAACCTGTTTTTAAAACCGACATTTGCTTACCTAGCAAACGCATTCAATTCAGCCGGGATCTCTGTACAGAAGAAGGTGATATATGGAATCGTTGCATATAAACATATATAATTGTTGCGCGTTCGTTTTTGCAGTCGCAGGCCAATGGTGGTAGCCAGAAGCACGAAAGCGGCTAAAATTAGTCGTTTCTTGGTGACCTTTTTCCTTTTGCGTTAACTAGTTATTATTTCTATAATATTCGTCTAATTCTATCGCCGACGCTAGCGAGACGACCAGTGGAACTATTTATGTTGTTGTTATTATCGCCGCTATCATAGCGTTTCGCATTAATGACCGTCACAAGGGATTAAATAAGCTTAGGAAGAAGTTACCGCCTTTATCAGCAAGGACGAGAGGTTATTAGATTTTTATGACTTTTTAATAACACAACGACGACGATGGCCGCAACAATAACAAGCACGCATCCATAGAACGACTTAGCGTCGTAGATCGTTATTGACTAGTGGCCAATTGGACGTATATGATAGCGCCGCTGAAATCCTGCTATCACTAGAGCGGATAACAACGACACGTTGCTTCGTTGTTTCCGTCAGGTTAATAAAGCCATTCAATGGCAAAGAAGCATCTCTCTGTCTTTTTTTTTTTCTCTACGTGATCATGAATACTACCCGGTCTACCACAGGACCACATGCCCAGGCCACATAGGACCTTGGCTCAACGTGTACGCACGCATACACACTCACATACACACACACACACACACACACACACGAGACAAATAACACAGTGTCGCCGGGCAAATGGTATCTTGTGCCGCCGCCGCCGCCGCCGCCGCCGCCGCCGTAATCGTTGGCGTCGGCGAAACACTTTATATCGATCCCTTCCCCGTCTTGCTCAGCCTCATCACATGTTTTCAACACACGGACAGCAGACAGAAAATGTTGTCCATATAATGTAATGTCTTGTCTGCGACCTCTAATAGAATATTGTTATCCTTTTTGTATTGATGTGTGATGTCTAGCGTTTCGCGTGACCGGTGCGCCGTGTATTTTAATAGACATTTATAAGACAGAGAGTCTGTCTATCGGTCGGTCGGTTGGTCGGTCGGTCGGTCGGTCGGTTGGTCGGTCGGTTGGTTGGTCGGTCGCTCGCTCGCTCGCTCGCTCGCTCGCTATATAGATATGTATAAGCGCGCGCACACACACACATATGGGCGCATCGATGCTAAAAACACTACTAGAATGGTAGCATAGCTTTTAAATACGTGTTCTACTCTTCCGAACCGCATAGAATTATTATTATTGGGAATATTTAATTTACCAATAGGATTTACGTCAGATAAACGTTTATTCAGAGTGTTCATGTCACGAAATGTCCGAAAAACCTGTATGTACCAACAAATTACATGTATGTGAAGTGAACAAAAAACATACAGGCTATCGGTATGGTTACGTGCCAGTCATAAACATAAAAACAATATTGAGAGAATTCTTCAAACTGTTCACGTCCGCTAAAATTAGGATTTCACCACCAGTAATGACAACAACACTTTTAATCGTGGCGGTTGCGCCTGTGTAGGCCACTTCATGTCTTTGCTCGCTGTTCTGACTGGTAAAGACGGCGGCGATGGCCATGCGTGTCCCATTTGATGTGCTTCGCTGGTTATACGTGTGCGTCTGACTGACTGACTGACTGACTGACTGTATCCCTCTGGTGGCACGCAAGTCGCTCTGCTGGAACTAAACCTGTCAGAGTGAAATTGAACTTGTCGCCGTTGAGCCAGGGAGCGAGGCAAGGCGAGCCTGGCCCAAAATGGCAGGGTTCTTTTTTTGTTGCAGCAGCCGTAATGCTCTTAAAGTTGTACTGCATACTATCTGTATCTGACGGTGCTGGTAGTAGCGGTAATCGCCAACGTAGTCACGGTGTTAACAGCTCACTGATTGCTGTTAGTCTGTGACCGTACCGCGTAGTCCGTATGCCATTGGCGAGTACAACGCATTGTGTCCTCCTCGCTCGTTCTCCACGCCCGCGACTATTTCGAATTCCCGCTCTATTCGTTCTTTGTCGTCGCCGCCGCCGCCGCCGCCGCCGCCGCCGCCGCCGCCGTCGCTTTCCTTACTTATTGCTGTAGCCCTAGCGTATTATTGATATTATTATCAAGACGTTGTTCGCCCACACGGACGTCATTCGAAGCGTTTTACGAGCCAAGAAGAGTCGTGGCAGCAGAGACAGCAACACAACAGGGTCCAACCAAAAGAAAGTCACAGATGTCGCCAACGAAACAGACGAAGAAACATCAAGAAAATCGTATTCCTGAGGACGAGAGGAGACGGAGGAGGCAATAGCCGACGCGGCGAAGAGACTAACACGACCGCTTGTTCCTTCTACCGCAGTTGCTGTTAGTAGTAGTAGTGATAGTATTAGTTGCAGTAGAATAGCGACGCTGATGACGACGACGATCCTGCTACTGCTGATGATAATGACGTCGGTGGTGGTGATAGCCACAGAATTTATCCACCGCTGCGGCTCCAGTAGATTCGTCGAGGCAGCGTTAGAGCGAGCGGTTCGTAAGCGAATCAATACGAAAACATTTTATTATTGCGTCGCAATAATAAAATGTTTTCGTCGCCTCCATTCGTGTTCTGCCCCTTCGATTCGTCGTCTGCTGATCTTGGGGCAAACGTTCATTCCTTTTGCTTCAGAAACTGGAATCATCGCCGCCACTGTCGCCGTTGATCAGGGGGATACAACAACACGAAGTAACGGCGACTGGCTACGTCTGCTATGAAAGGTTTTCTATTATTGTGAACGAATAATTGGACAAAGATGGTCGAAATAATCATAGATCATAGAATTAAAAAGGACAGCTACAGAGGCGTGAGCACAGCTGACCAGAAAACACCAAATCCAGAACAGCTTCTCCAACTTTCGCTATGATACCTATTTTCTTCTATATGATAGGTAAAAGAAAAGCCCAACTGATCTTACTCTCGCATGTATCGAATTGTTCTTGATCATCCCCTTTTTTTTACTTATTCACTCACTTGTCGTCGCTCGCCCACATTGCCTCGACAATCAATTTGCGTATACTCTATTTCAGAAAGAAGACCTTTAAAGCTAAGGGCGACAAATCTTCGCCAACCATCGTTCATCGTACGAGTGATACGTAGCCCACGTTGCTTCATCCGACCCTTCGAAGCCGGATGCAGGCAGGCCTTCAATTTTGTCCTGCTGTTTTGCTTCAACTGAAGTGGCTAAACTACTTTCTCTAAAGTGACCAATTGAAAACAAAGGTTGAGAAGTGTATTATTGAATAACTGGTACCGAATCTGTCTTGTTGGGGCAATCTCTACGCATGCACCGTCTTCTGCTTTCTGTCGAACCGGCCAAACGTTAAAATACTTTATACTGCATCACCGAATTACACGGAAAACGGCGACAAACTATATTCCTTCATGTCAAATTTAGCGTGAATTGCGAGTATGTAATTATGATTAAAAACATATATATACGAGTAATAGTTTATCACAGACAAAGTGCTGCGAAGCATCGATTGTATCCTGGAGATGATATGGTAAATAATATTCAGCAGCTCAGCAAATCATGTTGCTTGGCCTTGGTCCATAACCTTTTTTCCTCAATTCGCCCAAACAAATAACTTCATCCGTATATAATAAAACTTGTCGTCAAAGACTATTGATATAGACCAAAATGGGCACAATGCCCACACACAAGGTCTTTGCATATGTGTGAAACGCAGGTTGATAACCGTAGCTGTGGCATCAGTGGGCCCACAGCGTGACACTAACAAAAAGGCTCGGTGAAGTGGCTGATATTGCCATTGGCCGTTGTGAGGTCACACTTACTTTCAATTAGGTCATAAATTAAAGAAAGTGCTGTTAGGCTTTTATCCGTCTACTTGTTTTACTATCAATGTGTCTCCCTTTCCCTGTTGCAGAAATAACCCTATTTTCTTATGTTACGTATCTTTTGTACCTCCATTCTTTGAACTACACTCAACGATTTTCATTGTTAATTATCGAAAATAATGGCCTTTCAGGACGCAGATTCTTTTCTCTGTGTGGATCTTGGTTGCTTCAGATTTCATTGTCATTTTCACGTCATGACATCCTAGCCTTCTCCCATTGGGTAGTAGCTTTCCTCAAAACCCGTCGAGCATAGAATCTTTCTGCTTTTGATGCTGTTGCGATCGTTCATTCGAATGTTTAGCACCCCCCCCCCCTCCCCTTTATTATCTCTCTCTTTCTCTGTTCGTCTGTCTGTATAGCTGTGCGTCGAATGCATCCCCCTAAGACATAAATTTATCACGCGTTGACAGGAAACGCCCGACAAGATGCCTGTTATCATTGAGCCTGTCGCTGCTGCTGCCGCTGTCGCATCGCCATGAACTTTTATCATCGTGTACCACCGTATCGCAACGTAGACGCGAGACGTAAACGGGCATTGAAGATCTGAAACGCCTCTGCTCCGATCCTCAAACTCAGTTGGTGAACTAATTCATGGAGTAAAAGGTCACAGTTGATTTTTCATTGATGGCGACGGCGCCTTACCTTGTGCCGACTTTGCCATCTAACCACCAAATGAGTGACGATACTAAAACAAAACGAGATTCGACCCTAAATGCTGTTGGGCGGAAGGGCGGGAGACGGGGGTGGAGAACAAGAGTAATATCTGATTCGTTCTCATAAATTAGCGGTGGTGTGGTGCGGCGTGGCTTGACCAAAAGCGCGGTCCTTCAAAATCTCGATTGAACTCTACACACACACACACACACACACACACACACACACACACACACACACACACACACACACATACAGACACACTATCACACCCACACGGACGCAAAAACACGTCTCAATCGGGGTTGACCAAGATCTTCTCAGGATTTCCAATGCGAAGTCAAGCGATGGTAGCTATAATAGCAGTAACCGTTCTGAGAAATTTGCGAAGATTTAGTGATTAGCGTCAGTAAATACCATCGACATAACGATTTTATTCATCGCTTAATGCTGATTCGATAACAGTGACCTGATGAACCACACAACGGCACGAACTAGGCTTCCTGATGATGTAGTACATGTCGAACGATCGGATTGGCTTGCCTACAAACGAACTTCAGAACTCAGACGAATCAGCAGTTCGGCTACCGACCCGCAAAAAAAAATACGCTTCATAGCAATCGAAGCTAGGCCAGTTTGGTCCTCTTTGTGTGTCAGCGCAAATCATTGGCAAGTAACTCTACGTGGGATCACTTGAAATTATCGGAGACAAAGTCTTTCGTAGATGTTGTAGGTGATCACTTATTACTATTATTACTTAATTGTTTGCAGCATCGAGTGTTCTACTCTCTCAGACCAATCTAATTCAAAAGTAGTACTGGGCCTGTGGTATGTTCCATCAGCCGGGATTCTACTGGTTTGGGTTTGTTGGCTACAGCTTGTCCATCTTTCTTCACCTGCCATGATAGATTAAAAGGTTTCTGTGTGATAGCTCTTCCGCCGGTTTGAGTCACACCTTGAGCTTTGCGAATTGCATCTGTGCAACGTAAACCGATTCCGTGAGAACCTCGTTAGTGATTCAAAGTGACACTCGCCTAATGGCTAAGGCGATACGATGAATATGTAACTATGTATAATCGTGCTGGCCAACAAGTTGAACTGATCGTGTTGCGCAGCCGATTGGTGTAGCTAGGCCATCCACTTACGAGGTCCTATTTCATCTTAAATAGCTAATGCAACTCTTCTACTTATCGCGCGCTTGACCACACACGAACTGTTCATGACTTATAGTCTCAATTCAGATGGAATTATGTACGACCAACATTTGAGCTTGACCCTTCTGTATTAAAGGCACTCCCTGACATAGTTAAGTATGAAAGCTTTTTCGTCGAAGAGGCTACGATGCTGACCCCGCAAATCTTCACTACCCATGTCACTCTAGAAGGGTATCCGCTTGCGAAGCTATCGAACTCCCCAACTCTTCCCCAAACTTCATAGTCAACTGCTCGCTCGTACATCTCTCGCTCAGTTTCACAAAGACGTCATCCATACAAAAGAGCCTACTCGTATCGCGCCAATAGAATCGTCTGCCATCAGAAAAGCTTATAGCAAAATAATTGCTTGACCGAGTAAGTGTTCATATATATACGTGTGTATATATATCTGTGTATACACATTTACAGATGTACACCACATGGATCTGTAGATAGAGAAAGTTGTTAGTGAATTCTTAGTCGCAATGAATCCATTATCCAGCAGCAATAGGACTCGTTCAGGCTCATATGTTTCGACTTCCCCCCACTGGCCTGTATGACCTTCGTTTGATTTGCCACGCGTTTGAGTTGGCCCCCTTCAAATGACCGTCAATGCTCTTGCCACACTGGTTTCGTGTTGTGTGACGAACTTCAGCGTCCCTTTTTGGCCGGCCTACAACACGCGATCTCGGTGTCGTCCCCCAGCCTGCCATCGATCCACATCCCGTCTCCATTCACTGTCCTTTCTACAGACTTGCATGCGCCATATGTGTACATAGACACTCAACACTCAATAGGCACACTGAAAGCACTGTAACATCGTACAGAAGTTAGCGCAAATCTGAGCAGGCCGTCGTCTTATGCTCTAGGTGCTAGCCTGAGTTAACATCTCACTTGAGTGACTATAGCGGGAACCGCTGTATATCGTATCTAGTAAATTACAGAATAGGCATGGTTACCAGCGGCACCACCCGTCCTGCCCCGAATGACGCTGTGTGTAAGGTCTATGGCCATTTCCGTTCCTCTTCCGGCCACCCGGCCGGCTGCTAACCAACGCACAAACACTCACTTACCCATCAACCACTCAGTTCCCTCAAACTTCCCTTGCGCCTCTCCCATTCAGCAAGCAACATTATGCTTACCATGAGAGCTTCCGCACAGCGGATTACGACCCTCCAACAGCCTCTACGTCAGTGGAGAGGGAAAGTTCGAATCCAGAGGTCGCGTGTGGTCGGAAAAGAAACGGAGGGAAGCTGAGTCTCTTAGTTAATGTTACGATACGGATTTTGTGCATGCGCTGTTTTCGAAAATACGAAATGAAGAACAAAAAGGGACGCTTATTAGTTTTTTCTCATTTGGCTGATCAACTGCAGTTTAAAGGAATAATTCAGCCTTAACAGGTAGCACAGAGTGCAAGCACAGAGGTTATTTTCGTAAACCTGAATCATCTAAGTGCAATGTTAGTTTGAATGGTCTTTAGAAATTTGAAGTATTAATAACAAGATTACTCCAACGCACGTCGTAACTTGCTGACGTGGCATAAACGGGTCACTGCTTCCCACCTAGCTAGTACGATTCAGGACTGCGGTGTGGCGTTTGCGGTGTGATAAGTATTTTAATTAATAGGTACACTCGCAGATTTCAGCAGCACAGTGGGTCCCATTGTGGGTCCTGATTTGTCAGCGTCGGCGTGTCTGTGCACGTTTTGGTTTAGGTCGGTATATGAAGGAGGAGGGTACGCAGTGATGACGAAGCACGTGCCAAGCGGCGGTGAGCAGGCAGACAAAATGAACTAAAGTGATGAGGAACAAAGTGAACAAAATCGCTCCGGGTCACGGCGTAAGTTCGGCTGCTAACGAGTTGATTGGACCCCCTGCTGAAATACTCGTCGGTTGTCGGCCGCCAACTCAACGATCTCCTTCGCTTTCGCACCAATCTTTTCAGAAATTGGCGCGATCGATGCACTGAACTAGCTATTATATGGGGTAGTCGAATCATAAACTTCAGCGTTGCCATGTTGTGTTAGTGGCGGCTCGGAGGCTATAGCGGATAGGATTCATTATGGGACTTCGCTACTTGGGACATCGTCCAACAGCCGATTCGACAACGAGTTCGGAGCAGATGAGATGTGTTCGACCGATATGTGAAGTCAAACTGACACATTTTTGTTTGAGCTGTGAAGATCGCAAGCAGCTTTCAGCTGGCTGAACAGGAGTTCGGAGCAGGTCAGGTATATGTGGACATAAACATAGAGGAAAAAGCAGGCAACAGAGAACAGATGGTGTTTACATGATGGATGAACAAAATAGGCAACCAGATCAAACGAAACCGATTGATGCATGATGGCAACTGCAACGATGATGATGCATACCCTTAGGGACCCGGAATAAGGGAGGCCATTCCTGCGTGGCCGGCATGCGGATAAAGTCAAGTGCCCTTTAAGTTAGCTGGCATCGCCAATGCCATTCTCACAGATGACTTGACTGTTGCGGCAATTGTGCTAAAGGGAATTATGCTGACGAGAATCAAGAGCGAACGTGAAGTGGCTGTTTCAACTGGCACTCTTGCAATCGCTTCATACGGCGTCTGCTATCGCGATCCATCGTATTAACGCGATTGTGTACAGTATCGCTGACAGATCGTAGCACTCTGGTTTACCTTTAAGCTTAGCTCTTACTAGATAATATCACTCAAGTGCTTCGCCAACTGAAGAGCCATCACCTGGATTGGCTAAAATATAGTACGTGAATATATATATATAATAGCGACACCGCACGGCGGTGCAAGTCATGGAAGCGCATTAGCTCGTCAAAAAAAAGGCACACAAGCACACATACACGTTCACTTAAGGAGGAGAACCACTATTTAACATCACTTCTCTGTTTTTAACTCATAATATATCTTCTGCAACTGGGAACTGCTCCTTGACGGGCCATGATGCTATTAGTACGATCATTATTGTGATAACGATGATAATGGCGACCCCACCAATCGTGACCACCAACGATATCAGCTAACTGCCAACAACAGTGAGGCGGGCTAGCTAATTCGCTATAATTTGGGGCAATACAGTGACTGAATAAGTGTTTGATTTGAACAAAAGGACGCGAAAAAGAAAAAAAAAAGTAATTTTAATAGCCGGCCGCTGTACATTTGCGTATATTACGCGAACAAGTTACGCTGCTGGTTTTGCCTGCGTATCGCGTTCGTTCCTGGCGTACCTGTATGTGTATGTATGCATGCCTCCTTCTCTCGGCGGCAGTGGCGTTAACAGGATCACATAATTGTATCATCACATAGAAGAAGCGGTAGCAATTGTTGTTGTTACAGGTTAGTGGCCCAGAGCTCCCGCAGTCGATGTCACAGACGATCGGTGCGACTATCGGAGCTCGTCTTGCTATAGCTGTAAAACCTTCGTGCGCCGATCAGACTGCGTGCACGGGAAGAACTAAAACGAACAGAATTAATATCTGTATCATCTATAGCTGTCTACTGCGCTTGTCGACCATAGCAGGCTGTATAATGCTGCTATTGCCACCAAATACGGAGAACTGGGTGGGTCCATCCTGTCTCTTCGTCTAGTCACACCTCCCACCGCCTTTTAAAATCGTAAAGTTACCACTTACCGTCCCCACAACTACTGTTTATACTACTACTACTACTACCGCTACTATAACCTCTACCACGTGTGCCACGCTCCTGGCCACGAACACTCGAAGGACGGCCGCGATCATCGAACCGGTCTTTGCCATCCGGCATCAGTCCCTAATTCGCTGATTTTGTTTTTGATTTTGAAACGCCGCACTGCTGGTTTTCGTTAAACGCTTCAACGCATTACTGAACACTTACGCATCAGCAACGTACGATTACTGCTAGTGCTATTGCAACCATCACTTCCACTAGTGGGACATCGAAGTCCTGTATCTGCTCTTCGGGCGTCCACGACAACTACGATAGCGGTATAGTTGTCACGATAGGCCACATGCGAGTGATGTCCATCTCCGGGGCCTTTCCTTGTCCGGTTTTATGTATCGAATGCGTACTGTTTATCATGACCTTACTTCGACAAATCGACTTTAGCCACCCTTATATTCCCTCTCCTTATCTCCTCCTCCGATCTATCGATTTATATATATAGTACGTCACTTTGCTGCTGCCGCCGCCGCCGCCGGACCTGTTATCTTCTCGCTGCTGCTTCTGGTGCTCTCTCGCTACTGACAACTCGTCGTTATCATCATGATGATCGTCAGGAATGACACTTATAATGCATGCGAAGAGCTTTCTTAAAATATCTACTTTTGTTTGATACAACGCATTAGAGAAATTCTCAGTTTTGACATACCACCTTAAACATATATTTGGGTCCCGTTGTAATTTTTCATTTGTATTATATAGCTCTCGTTCGAGGAATAATAAAAGCGACAAGCAAACCTAACACCTCTATGAAGCAAATGCTTCGCAGCCAGGCGTTTTGTGATAACCGCTCACTTGAGCAGCTTCAGAAAATGGTTGCGCGCGCTAATTCAAAAAGATGAATGAATCGCTTATTGCTGTAGGCGGCAGCAATCGAATCGAATCGAATAAAAATGAAGTCGCTGAAGGGCAATAACATGGGGCTTTCGTTTTGAAGTGTCAACAGCAGCGGCAATGACAAGTTGTAGCGAACGGGGGTACGTTCGGTGGTTTTGTAACACTGAAATCAGCTGGCGCGCACTTCTTTCAAACAGTAAAGCTGTATCAAGGCGCTAAAGTAATTTAGATCAAAACCGCGTATTTACGAACGCCTGATATTATACACCGGCGAGAGCGGGGATCATTCATTGAGAGCTCCCCGTCAATCTGCTGTTGCAACAGGTTTTTATCGGACGCGGAGGGAAAATTCTGTTTCAATCTGAGATATTTGACGTTGCACCAAGAGCTGCAAGTGGCTGTATTTACATATTAAGTTACAAATGGTTTCTTCACTTAAGCTCCTTATATTTAACTATTAGTTACATGGATTACCCTGTTGCAAGTCGACAAGGGTATTACGACCCAAGTTTATTGTCAGCTGAGTCGAACAAAATCTTCAATTCGATTGAAAGCGTTCGCGAACATCTACATGTAAAGTAAAAATGAAGTTGATCACTAACGTCGGCTACCTCTGATGGTGTAGCACACGTTGACGGTGCTCTTCGTGTGTCCGGGTCCTTATAGCATTTAATTCCGGTGTCATCAAACATCAACGTTACTCGTTCTAGATGAGGTATATAGAGGAAAGAGTGCGTCGTCTGAAGTCACCGTTCAGCTACCGCCGACGGACGCAGCGTACTTGGCGTCTAGTATTAGAAAGACGCCGTCAACAAACAGTAAAGGACGGCGATGGGTTCTCAGTGATTCTATCCGGAGCAAAATGATGTTGTGCTTTTACCAACACCGACGCGACGGAAACCTTACTAAGTAGACTAATAACGGCTGACAGCCGTCTATTACATTAGAGATATTTAGTGTCGTATCAAACGCCAGTGGCGAACGGATGACTAATTCGTTAAGGTTCTATTTGAATTTTTTCCCACTTGTCGTCAACGTCAACGTCAACATCAACAGGAAGTCGTGGGTCGTCAGCGCTAACTAGTACTGTTACCTTACAGATGCACTGCATTGGGCAACATCAATCAAAGATAATGTTTGCCAGGGTACCTTGGCAAGCTGCGAAAGTGTAGTTATGGAATTGAAGGAGTTTAGTTTCTTAGAATATATAGATAGATATATTAGTTTATCCATTTTGAGGATTGCAGGGAAACCGTAATGTGAGAAAGTTTATTGCGCATTTCTATTTGCCGTAGCCACCTTTCTTTGTCGATATTAATTATGCGTGTGTGCCTGTGTGTGCGACAAATACAAATGTCGGCCTCGAGACGAATGACCATTGTGATAGCAGCGAACACTTGTTGCCGTTGACCCGACGTTCGTTACTTCGTTGGCTTTTTTGCTGCACGCGTGTGTATCACTGATCAAAACTTTTCGATCGCTTCAGCTTCTTCAGCAAGTGTTTGACTTCGTGATCGGAGGCTCAAGCGCTCGGTAGGCCGCGTGTCCTTATTGAAGGGCGCGTTCACCAGACGCCACAGATTGCACCAGATCCACTCACACAAACGGACCCGAGAGTAATTTCGTCGCAAATAACACGCGTATAGGATACTGCTTGTTTATTTGCTCACTCACTTCCGTACTGAAGGATTGGTACCGCTCGTGGTGCGACTACTGCCGTTGGTCGTGTGTTCTGTGGCGGCTTGACGTCCTCTGGGCTTCCTTCGGCTCGCGATGCACCGCAACAACAGCAGCACTTCATTTTTGCGTCCTATATACAGCCTCGTCTGTTTGTCTCGCGCCTCGTGCGCTGTTATTCTTGTTGAGCCATAGCTACACGGTGCGCGACGATGCACGGCGCTTCTCCTACAGATCAGACAGGAAGGCAATCAATACAAAGGAATGAAGCAGTTGGCCATGTGTGGTGTCTCTTCTGCTTCTACCGTGTGCGCGCAGCAGCAGCAGCAGCAGCAGATCAAGCAGATAGCCAATGGCGATAAAACAAAACAAATCGAACCTATAAATTTCGGATTAGGGCCTTTTTACTCTTCATCCTCACACATGTTATAACTGCTGCTTCGCATTTCTCAGCTGAACCTTTTGGTCTCATCAAATTTTTTAAAAAACAAATATTTTGTCTCTCGACAAAAAGGGAGCAGCAGCGAACGGATAACAGTAATCAAAGTCAAAATGTCCATACGTCTGCCTGTTCATAGACAGACCTAATCATAGAAGCAGGTCGAACATTGATATAGGATTTGCTTGAATTGCCTATACGATCACTTCCACTAAATTGGGACAAAATCATCCTAACAAATTGACGTCCTGATCCGGGCCACATGGCACCAGCGACCATTCGGATGACACTGAACCTGGCGGCCTTGTGCGCGTTCGGCCGCTGATGGCGACGGCCAGTATCAGCCATTGTTCAAATAGGCAGAGACCTACTGGTTACGAAGCAATTGTTTCATTATCATCACAATCGTCGTCTTAAACGGAGACGGAAAGCACGAGTAGGAGCAGGAGCAGCAGCAGTCAACCGTAGGTTACGCATACATACAGATATACTAAAAGAAAAATAACAGCGTCTATTTAATTCTAGGTAGATAGATAGATTGATACATGGACGACCTATGCTGTAGTAGGAGCATTTGTTAACATTTCGACAAGATGATGATGACGGGAATAATACAGTGACCTGCAGCGACTCTAGCAACTACGACCAATGCGCGCAGAAAGCGCGACAACATAGCGATACGAGGCCTAACAGTGGAGTAGATTCTTCAACAACAAACAACAGCACCAGATGGTGTCAGATCCCGTCAAATCAAACAATCGTTGTCGTTTGAGAACTCGAATGAGGATAGCGTCATTGTTTGCGCACGTTCAATCGCACAATTCGACATAGTATTGCTGGCTGGTCCCCGCTTGCCCCGTGTCATCATCCACCCAACAGTACAGCAGATTCACACCAACTCTGACGCGAGACATCTCCCTCATGTCTCCATCTCCCCGCTTCTGACGCTTTCTGTGTTTTAACGTTAGATACCGCCATCGTTTGTGCTGCTACCGTCGTCGTTGAATTGTGCTCTCAAGTTGTTGACGTCGTTGCGCGAACTGACAAATGGAATATTGGTGCTTAAGAGATGCATAGTGCTGCCCATAGAAGATATAACGTGAGCGGCGGCGGCACTAGCACCCTCGCTGATAGTGGCCGTGATCGTAGTGTCGGCGATAGGAGCATTACCTTTGATTGGTTGGTTGGCGATCTCAGCGGGCGGTCTAAGAGATCCTGCGAATATGCTTCGCCGGCTACGACCATCATATTATTTGCTATTGTAGCTATTTATTATTTGATTATCGTCAATGCCATTGTCTATTACGTAGGGATTGATGAGCGTATCTAGGTTATATCGTAACATGATTGCTTCAATTAGCCCCACAGGGCCATCCTCCATTTTAGATGCACAGTAATTTGTATCACACGAATCATTAACATTTGGAACCGAAAATGACATCATGGGTAATCACTGAATTATCACTGAATCATATTAAAAAATACCTATGACTTCGTCCTGTACCTTCCAGGTAAAGGTCTGGTTCCAGAATCGGCGTACGAAGCATAAACGTCAAAAGCAAGAAGAGGGCGAAGGTGGCACTGCTGGTTCTGGTGGAAATAACGGCAGTAGTAATAACAACAACAACAACAATAACAACAACAACAACAACAACAACAGTAGCTCACCACCGCCGCCTGGGTCAATGTCGCCCGATATCGACCTCGAAGAGAGCGATGACGAGGACTGCGATGCTCGTGCCAACAGCCCTTCACTGTCCGGCGCCTTAGCCGATCAGCAGCAGCATCAACAACAGCACCACCTTCTCGTCGCACAGCATCACGCGCAGCTGCAAGCGCAGCTTCAGCAGCTACATCAAGCGCAGCAAATGTCTCAGCAGATGTCACCACAGCATCCAGGCAATCTACAAGCTCTACAGCAACAAGGTTTGACACCGCAGCTATTGGCTGTTGCTAGCGCCAGTCCGCAAGGTCTTAGTCTGCAACAGCTTAATCTCCAGTTGTTGCAACAGCAACATCATCACCTTTTACAGCAACAGGCGGCGCAGGCGGCGGCGGCCGCCGCCGTTGCTGCCGTCGCAGCAGCTGGTCAACAGCAGCAGTCGGCCGGTATAGCTCAGCACGCTGGTGGCGCTAATGGCGGCGACGATACCGAACGGGAGACGACGACACCCCCTTCTCCTCGAGGAGGCGTTGGGGGAGGTACGCAGACACTTATCAAGCGCGAAACCGGAATTTGACTTTTGACGATGCCAGCAAATCGCCATTATGAATCAAAATTATTCAAAAAAAAAGCCTAGACTGTGAAAAGATTTTGTCCGAAACAGCAACAACCGCTGCAAAGTGTGCGAAACTAGCACGCTGATGCATAGGCACGTTCCGGAGGCGTGTTCCATCTATGTTTCCAGGCAGCTGCTGATTTCTTCAATAGTTCGAAGAGAGATGGCCGGGCGTCATTGACCCACTGCTTAAATTCGTCGGATTTTCAACACGTTCTGTTAAGGTGGAACACGTTGCGGTGATGACGAGGACTTCGATGACGTTGACCGTCGAAGATATTAGCCATGATCTAAATACTATGTAAATATATTTAATAAAAAGACCACAACAATTGGTACCTAAGGATGGAAGATGGAGGATATATGATAAGCAAACAGGAGAATAAGTTTCAAGGATAGCCTAAAGCAGTGTGGGTGAAATAGAATAGAAGCCAAGCTTACCGCGGGTGTCGGCACTGCGTTGATACGACTATTATAAACGGCAAAAATAAGTTAAATTTTCTATAATATAATGTACAACAAACAGCATTTAGAATCTGGAAAATTGCTCCGATCTGCATATACTAAGTAATGACTAAATACGTTCTTAGCGGTTCTAAAGCTGGTTGAAAATAGCTTTAGATAAAGAACATTGTATTTCGTGAAAGCTGTATGCGCTTGTGTCTCAGAAAGTTATATAAGTTAAAACACCCTGTAAACACTGAATCAATATCTCAGTAAGAAAGTATGTTAAGATGAATTATAATCTAAGACATATTCCGAGTTATCATTAGTTATGTGTGCATGCTATCTTCACTGTGGTCCTTCGAAGACTAACCAATTTGTTTGAAACCACGCAGTCCCTTGTTTTACATATGAAACAGACAGACACGCGCAGTCCTACCGCCGACTGTTGATGCGCCTCTAAAAAAGGACCGGCTTCATCTGGCGTCCAGAGCGTAATAGCAACACAATCGCTATTTGAAATTACGACAACATAATGGGTCCAAGAAACCTATTACTGACGCTTCCTTTGGCGAACTCCAGTGGTACGGTGCTACCTAGTGCAGGACCGCGTTCGATTCAATGGCTTAGAACTCAGCTTATAATAGCTATGACTGTTATTATCAAATGGCTTCTGTAAACATTAATTTAGTTTTAACTTCTCGTCATTGTTAGGGGTACTGCCGTCTCCAAATCGCGCTGATTATGGTCATCATCAATCGTGTATTGATCACTTCTGGGCACATCATAAAGTCTTTACTTGAATCGTGTATTTTCTGAATCGTGCACCCGTAAGAACTACAACTGCTTCAACACAATTGTGTTCTTTTGAGAAGCAGAACACAGGATCGTATTTGAGTATTATTTCTATATACATGCTACTGAAGCGGACTACACAGGAGCTCTGTCCGCTTCTGCTAAGCGTCAAAATGATGCGTTGAAGTGAGACATTGCCTGTATTATGTTTCTAAGGGGGTAGGCTCTTGTGGAAAAGGAAGAAGAGAGTATTGTCAGTCTGAGTGGTTAAGTAAAAACAGAGTAACGAAAGGAACGAACCAACAAATCGGAGCAGATCCGCTGAGGACCATGAAATGACGCTGTCATCTAAGCAAAAGCTGTTGAACGCACGGTGCGTTCGCTGAGCGCGAATCGTCTCAATCATCGCCAATTCTCATTTCTCGTAGATCTCTTCGTAGGTTCTCTTCGCTTCTCATTTACGGCCGCTTGATTCTTTCTTTTTGTGAATTGTCGTCGTCGTCTAGTTCTTACCTTGTATGTGTCATATATCGTTAGGACGCGCGTCAATCACGATGGCGATAGAGGAAAAGTACAGCTATCGCCTCTTCGTTACTGCGGATGGCGAACGAAATAGAAGAATTGAGATTGAAAATTTGTCCCATCGCCGACACAAGTGCCGGGATCTTATCCCAAGTGCAGCGAAAAGAGCAAAAGACAGAAAACCCATACAAAATTCGACGCCTTTGGCAATTGCAGCCATCTAATGCTAAAGACTCAAATCCCCCATAGGTATTTTCTCGTGAAGAATGAATTTATATTAAATTTGCTACCAGCAAGAAGAGCAATTTATTGAAGCTGTCCGTCAATATTTGCATTTAGACACGTTCCGTCCGCGGGAGTATGGACTGAAACGCTGTTCTGTTCTGTTCTGTTCTTTTTCCTCGATGCTGAATTCGGCCCAGATTGGCGGCTGCCCTGTTTTTTTCTGCCTCTTCTTCTTTTCCCTATTTCTAATATAACCTTTTCGCCAGGCCGCTGGGTTATCCGATCAGTAAACACATATACGCATTCACACACATATAAATCAACGCATACATCATTGGCGCATCACATGCATTGTTTTTTGTTTTCGATAGAAAAACTACTTAAGAAATAAACGACTGACTACGAGCTAGCCAGTCGAAGGTAATTGGTCATGTAAACAAAAGTCCTGTCTTTACGCGCCATCATCACACGTAACACGTTACTGTTATTATTTATTTATCTTCTCCACTGATCTAAACCTACACTTCAACGTGGTCGTCCGCAAAGTCTAATGGTAGAATTGTATGCAAAAAAAAAAACTACCCAGTAGCAATCTATATGGATTATTATTACTATCATCGATTGTAATGTCGTTAGTGGACCGGTCGCTTCGGTTCAAGCTGTACTGATATGAGCTCTTTTATCTTGAAACGCAGCGAAGAGTTGAAACGATTCTGTAAAAATACACAGGGTTTCCAGCAACTATATATATATATATATATATATAAATTGAGTAAAAAGTGCTAGTAAATCAACATATTGATATGTTGAGATCTCGTTATTATTGAATGTATTAAACTCAGCTGTAATAATAGAACAGAATGAATGCTAAGACGCAAGATCATATGTAAAAACTACTTTTTTTTTTCTTGGATTATATTCTAGTGGACCCGGTTAATATATATATATATAGCTTTTATGTAGTGCACAATACCAGCATGAGCAAGCAGGAGGCGAACGAACTTTCAGTCTCACTAATGTCACAAAATCTTATTTATATAGCGTATATACATATGTAAGTGACTATAGGCGTTTGTGCGTGTGCGTACGGAAGGACGACGCGCGAAGCTTCAGCGGTTCGGTCTCGAGAGCAGTTCCTAGAAAGCGAGAAACTTTGTGAGTCTGGGGCGCGGCAGGAGAAAATACATGACGTAAAGCGTACGTGCCTGTATGGCGGTGACGCTTCCTGTATATGTATATATTGATGCAACAATGGAAATACGAAAAAAAAAATGAGAGGCAGCCGCAGTGATACGCCAGCAAACCTTCTCGGTTCCATGATAATAAAAAATGAAAGTTCTTATACAATAATAGAAAAGTGGGGTGCATTTATTTTATAAGCGACACCTGTATAACCTGATCATTCATTGTGACACGGCGAACGTGCAGGTTTATCGCTTGGGGGTTGGATGTATAAGTAAGTATGCTCGGATGGGACATGGGAACGTGAAGAACATGCCTGGAATAGGAATACAACGCAAAGGTGAATGCTAAAGAAAGATATAGATATATGATTATGTCGTAAAAAAACAACAAAGAGGTGAAATAAACTAAAAAGTTTCAGTTTACGTACATTTTTCTGCTCTTTTCGCTTAGGTAATGCGTACGGACAAAGAAACTTTGTTTGCTTTTTACAGATGGTCTATTAACTATATTCAGCTTAGGCTATACAGAGTGTTTCTCAGCACCTGCTGAGCTCGTTTTCGCTAATTCAGTTGCCTGGAAATTAGTAACCCATCCATCCCTATCACAGAGATTTACCATTTTGGCATTACGTGGCTTAGAAATTAGGCATCCTCTACAGAGGTTCCAGGTTTTGCTCGGTACTTGAACCGTTGAGCCTTACTTAAGATGACTAGCTCCTACGGCGGGACAAGGTGTATTTTCGCCCAGTTTCGAATCATGTGATCTGAAGTTTAATAGGCAAACACGTTACTACCTAGTTATCATGAGTCGAGTGCTCCCAAAGTGCTGGCTTTAAGGCTGAATACAGCAAATCCATTTCATTTTTTTTTCAAATAGCACAATATCGCCGCTTGAGTATCATAGATTGGGAGTCAGTCAAGTACACTTATTATCTGATTAAGTGAAAGGTTCGCTTTAATGCATCTGATAGCTGCTAGCTTCACCCTAGCTAAAGCATTACACTTCAAATGGTCACAAATAGTTTATTTTTCGCGAAGTTATATCGAATTGTAGCCGATTCATGAGAGGGTTTAATTGCTGATTCCTAAACCTGCTTCTACTTGATAGTTTTCAAGTGGCAGCAGTGCTCAATGTCGTGAGAGCTGAAGACAAGGAAGAACTCAAGGACCCACTTTTACTGCGGTGATCGCCATTACCAAATTAGACCCCTGAGACGCTTCAGGGCCATCTTCAAAGAAAAAAAACTTTTCCGGAAAGAAACCGCTCAAAATAGCCTCCGAACTGCTGCTCTACAACAGGAGTTGCTCGCTGATCGGTAGGCAGCACACAAAATCCAGATGTGCGGAAACCAGTAGTACCGACCGATAACTCAAGACGAAACTGGGCAATGTGAGAAAAGTAAGGATACACAAGCTGATAGGAAAACGAGTCGATAGATATATTTGTATCAGCAGCGGCAGCAACAAAGCTTATATAACCGATGCCAAAAGTGGAGATGGATAGGTTCCTTTGTGCTACTAATAGTGGTGGTAACTTAGGTAGTGATGTTGCTATTGATGTAGAAGCGATCATGCTTAACGGGATCAGTAGGATACATTCAACACACTCATACGTTTCTCTAAGAAAGACAGTAAATTCCAATAGAGAATATGTACGGTTATAATATTGTAGAATTAAGAACCTCTAAATCTTTTTAAACGTGGTCGAACAAACTTGACAATACGGAAAGGTTTAGGCAACGTAACGCAAGGTAATTTCTATAATTTTCATTATATTATAGTGTATTTGTTTCTGTATACCTAATAAAGATAAAGTAACGAAAGAGTCATGTTAGATAGCGGTTGAGTGAACTCAGCAACGCGTTGCCCTGACAAACTTACATTTACGACGATTAAAGACCTTTCGTCATATTAAAGTGAAGGATTCAGGCTAAAGTTCCGTTCGAGCTGCTCTGTTTGAGTCACGTGTATCTGAATCAGTATTTAATATATGCATGCCCTCGAAAATTCTAACGGACCGACAGAAGTTGTGACTAGTTGTGAAAATATGCTGGCTTGGAAATAAAAAATACCATAGTTAAATTCATACCCAATAGTGTTACATGGAGTTCAATTTATAGATGAATATGTATATGAGAGAAAGTATGCCCATTCGTCAATTTCATCGATGGGGCAACTTTTTTATGTTGTCATTGTCAGTCTACTTTAGCGGATTTGATCCAGCTCAATGTATACTCAGCTGTCCGTACTCTCGTGGTGGTTCTTAAGACAAATAGGTGACAAACGTACAAAGTTGACGCTGTAAGCATTCAGCCACAATGTAACTGACAGCTTGTCGCCAAGGCTAAAGCCCCACCCGAGAAACTATAGCTAGATAAGTTATCTCAGAGAGCAAGTTTCTCTTTGTGCTACGTCGAATCGTTCTGGAACTGCAGATTGCTTCCTATTAACATCTATAAAGCGTAAAGTATAACATTAAACGATTTGAGTGCATTTTTATCAGAGCTGACACAATCCGGACTCCCGTTCTGTTACAAACATTGTGCATTTACGTCAGTGCTTTGATTTTTTTCAAATTGTTCCCTCTATTGAATTGCTGTCGAATAAAGCACATAACGGTCAGTAAATCAGACGAGCAGAAAGAGATGGCCCCGAACTTTGCTACGAAACCTCTGCGGCGCCTTTATTATAAGTTACTGATATGTTGTGATTTAGTGCTTCTCTTTTACAAGGCTCTTTTGGGTCCTCTGAATAGTATGTACGTTCACGATATCCTGAAAAGTTAAAACGGAGTGGGCAGTTGCTTCAATAACCTTCCCAAAGCTACGTTATTTAATCTTGCTTGATAGATAGTATCGATTTTTTGGGAACCTTTTTAACATTGCCTTACTTTATTACATCCTTTCTCAATCTGTCGTCATATTGCTGACCAAAGGCCACCCATACTTGTGACTGCTGTTCCTTCGAGAACTAATATAGATCTGCATAACGACAACAAGTTCCGCGCCCGATTTTAGCTGACCGGCGCATTGCTCGGAGAAGGTCGCGCACAGTGGGTGAATAGGAAGTTGACTTGTAACTCCACCGAGAAAACACTCCATATTTTTTTCCGGACGTCCAAAGCAGAACATAAAACGTTGACTCAGCAAACATCTTGCAAAGTAAATAATAATTTTTCTAAATGTCAGAACGGATTTAAAACCGATCAAGCTCGAGAGTTTCAAACTTAGAACTTTCTATCGGAAGCTTCCAGGAAACACTTGGAGCTGTTTACAGCTGTTCATTGTCAAGCTTCCGGGTCAATAGTAAGCCTAGTAATGAACCTGCCATAAAAATAGAATCATAAAGGTTTCTTTCGATTCCAAATCAAAATGATAGCCATCAATAAAGACAGAAGGAAACAATGTTTATTATGTTCTACAGGCCCAGCATATACCGAGCAGAAACTCTTACAGAACTTGAACGAAGCACATCTGCACCGGCAACAGGTTTTATCAATATCTGATGTTGACCAGATCTATTTTATACAAGTCTGGGCGCAAAGGATACGCGGACAATGTTTTGGGTCATTGTGACTCTACGCACCACATCTCCGCCACCTACCTCCTCTCCGCCGGTTAGCAGACCCCGCCCTAACCCTGTCGAAAGCCGCTAAGGGGACATAACATTATTTATGCTGCGCGTTTGTCTCTTGGGGCCGAATTGCTGCTGCTATATTGTTGTTGTTGTTGTTTTGCGTTTTTACTGCGGCTGCTGCGGCTGCGGCTGCGGCTGCGGCTGCGGCTGCGGCTATCACCAGTGTCGTCGATCAGGGCAAAAGAGGCAAACGCTATCGTTGTTGCCGCAATGGCTCGGAGCTTCCGTCGATGTTACCTTTTCACATGCGCTGTTACTGTTTCTATTTAGATTCTATTTAATTTGTTTTATTTTGAAATGTGTTAGGTTACCGCTTTACTTTCTATCGCACTATTTATCAACTTTCATTTTCTCATTGTGTCTGCTACGCTATCGACGCCGAAAACCAATGGAAACATCTACATAAACACATAATACATAGTACGTACTGGCCATCTATCAGTTCCGATAATAATTAATTGATCACGAAGTGTAATGAGTATTTGTAAAAGGATAAACAGCGCAAAGTATCTGACTCGAAGGTGCTGAAGTTGCTTTCTAATTTCCGGTTCAGTCCGAGTCTTTCTTGAGCCAGCCACTCTATAACTTGCGTGTCACATTGACAAAGAGGCCACAGGATCATAGCAATATAAAATATGCTCGTGGGTTAATAAATAACACCGATCCTTCACGATACAAATGGCGCAACTGGCTTGATAGCTTTCTATAGTCTTATGACTCAGCGGCTTGATTTCGGTTTTCAAAGTAACGGAAGAAAAAGGGCTGCTTTAGGTTCTTTCCATGTGACAAGTTGTCGAAATCGCTTTGCCCATCTAAGTCCGGAAGACACATTTTTGGTTTGCAAGCGCTTGCTACTGTCATCATGAATGATCTCTCAGCCAAACAACAATTTTTAAATGAGTTATTATTTGTTTTGTCTTTGTAGCTGACGGCATTTTCTGCCGCAAGATGAGCGTTTGATTTACTGAAGCCATGATATTTTCTATGTTCTATGCTTGGCACCCGGGTTGAAGACGTACATTTTATAAATCATGTATGATCTAGCAACATATTTATTTCATAGGTAAGAGTAATCACCCTACTGGTCATTATTGTTTTCTATTACATGTCTTCAGCGTTCGCTGACGCTACTGCGAAGCAATCCAGATAAATTTCACCGCTTGTAAAACTTCGATAATAGTAATAATAATCAATACTATTCACCGAAGCGTCGCACTTCATTTAATTGTTATTAATATTTGAACTCAAATTATTCAAGCCTTAATCGTATATATATATATATATATATATATAAAGTAAAAACTATTAACCGCTTCTGTTAAGTTGTCCAGGGCTATTTAAAGGGTCGAACAACTTTTAAACCATATAGCATTTGATGTGTTAGATATATCTTAATCTATTATTTACATACTGAAGCTAACGCCTTGGATTCTTCGCAATGACTGTGTGCTTGTAATTTGCATTACCACACCTAATTTCACTTATCGACAACTTATTTGAGAAGTTACAGGGCACAGTGGGGTCGTCGTGTGGGGGTTGAAGTGACCGTCCGAGCTTATTCTCCTCTATTATTATTTCCTCGACCCACGTTTCGATTATAGTGTAGCAACAAGGAAGATGTTGCGGAAATTAGTTACTGCAGACATCTACGAGACTCTTTAGGAACTTCAGATATCCATCAGCCAGTTCTGTTTTTTTTCAAGCAATATCTCGCAACGACAACTGCCCCTGGGCAACATGGCGACTGTGAGCATTCGGGTAAACCGAATTCGTTCTACCGTACTGCCATGGAAGTCGCTTTCTTTCCTACTCGACATCAGCCTATCGCCTGAAATATTTGTGGTGGACGGCACAGGCTAATCCTTGTTTCGTCTATAACGGTATGCTCCGAGCGATTTGTTCACTGCTGGTGATTGCTCAAAGCGTCTCTAAAATATACGAGACACGGTTATATCTGTTTTGGACTCAGTTTGTGAGGAAGCAATTTTTTTTTGCTTTTATTCTTCGTTTTCAGTGGTCCCGTCACAATGTCATTGAACTTCGCTATGCCTTGAACGGGGCGAATGTATTGTCTCTGCTCTGCTTCGTCTTAAAGTTTCCGTGCTAAAGAGCGACTCGTTCCTCAATTCGAGATCCTGAGATTCAGTCTCCTCGCTTGAAGTGCCCTATTTCATAACCTCTGTTCTTGAAGTGATCGTACGAGTAACGAACTCTTATTTCAATATAGACCCTTTTACCCGATGTTTTCATCAATCTTCCCCATTCCCGAAAAACGCTTAAATTAATCCCTAAGCGTTGGTTATGAGCACCAAACGATATCTTTGCTTCTGTCCCAATGTACCTAGTATTCCTAGGTTATACTCAATGAGTTTATAGTCACCGAAGGCCAAAGACTGATATGCATTTTCCCAAAACGTAACCTGAAAACAGCAGAACAGAAACGTAGAGGTATTAAAATTTTTCGGCCAGTCGAAGTACTCCGGGCAAGCTAGTTGGGTTGTTTTTTTAATATAGGATATTTGATAACGCTCTCATGGGTGTGGTATACATCTTTCAAAGATGAAACAAGCTTTGCTAGCTGATTTGGCAACTACGCCAAGCATACCCGCATTTAGCTTCGAATATAGAAGAATAGCAGTATGTACACAATGACGTTGATATGATAGTTTAGCTCAATACTGAACTTACCATGATTCCGCCACGATACTCTGATGGTTTGTCCAGCTTGCGAATGCCAGTATATATAGTACTGTCTTATATATATAACACAAAAGATTGTGTTGGTTTTACCAGTTGTATTATCCCTATAAATGCAGTTTCTCTCATTTAACTCTGAACTGAGCATTGCCGTTTCATGTTTACAGAAACAATGGGCCGGGGTTTACGCACTCATGCGTTTGTATAGCTTTCATTGAAACTAATATTACGATTTCGGTATTAGTTCTTCAAGGACTCGTCGTGTGGGGCTGAAGCTATTAGCGTATTATCTGCCGTATTGGCTGAAATTTTCGTCTAAATAAATTGCCTACACAGAAATCCCCAGCGCGTTCATAACGGACACAGGGCATCTGTTATAAAAGAAAAGTCGAAACAACAGCCTGCCAACTCATAGGAGACTTAATACGCCGTCAATGTTTACAAAAGATCTTCAAGAATAAAAACATCACCGTTATAACTGCGCTTTGGGTCAGTTCTTCAGGCCTTCTATTCGAGTTGACGGGTCCGTTTCGGAACACTGCCACTGGGGTGAGCTGTTCAGTTGAAGACCAAATTAGCTAGTTATAATCTTGCAGAAATAAACATACGACATGAACGTTATCATTTCAAAGTTCTGAAGCAAACACTAACCATAAGCCTTGGTAAACAAAAATGACACAGAAGAAATAGTGACACTCAAGCCAAAATGAGAAGATCAAACAAGATATTAACCACTGCTATACAGAGGTAAAGAGAATTGGTTCCTCACAATGAGCGCAAGCTTTGAGGACTCGCAATTTTAGAGTCGTCTGAAATAATTGAGAGGAATATTAATAGAAAAATCGCAGACAATCGTAGGTTTCACATTGGCGAATGACCCCGTACCACAAACGTGTGGAATCGTCTGCATGACAGAAGCCAAGTTCCTACACAAATGCCTCAAACAGAGATAGCTATGATTTTACTACTAAAATAAAGAACAGTATAATAACATCGAAAATACTGTTAATTGTCCCAACCTCTGAGCCTGTATAGGTGTACATGTGAGACTTTTCAAAGCGTCCATCCTCGTTGGTCTTTTCATTCTGCCACTTCACTCGAGACACATCGCCGCCGAACACGAACACGAACCGGCTATTGTCGTCGATAGGCAAGAGAAACCTGGGACTATTTTTGAATGCAGAAATTGTACAAGTTGAAGCAGTAAATAGGTTTATTCATCACTGACTTGGCCTTATGATATAAACCGCTTTTTTCACTACACATTTTACATACATGAGTCTTTGCACATAGCGTACACATTATTCGTCTATGTAACTTTTTGACGATAATCTCTGCAGGTTTTGCTAAGCCCTCCGATAGCCGCTCTGTCATGCAGCGTCAACTCGACCACGATACCCAAACCAAAAACACATTGGCAAGTTAGTTACTAGAAAACGTTATGATTAAGCAAACCAACAGAACCTGAACAGAAATAGAAACATAATAGTTGGAGTTTCGCAATTGAGGGATTTTACCAAAGAGCTTCGGTGGTAACGTTGCGATTTATATGCCAATAACAGTCAATTTTTTTTTCTCACGGTAAAGTCAAGCTTTGCGTGACAAACGTTTGGGCAGATTTCCAACGCCCGACTCTCAAACGTTGACAAGCAGTCGGGTCGCAAGAATACAATAACACCTCGTACGATACGATAGGGCATGCACGTCAACGCAGCAAATGCCGGCTGGCGTCCGTTAGGTTACAGTAATTAAGATGTTCATTTATATAACCTTAGCCAAACAATAAAACCGAATTTTAACATGTTAGTTATAGATCAGAGCAGGTATCTAGATTATCTCCGATTTACTGGCTGCGTGTGCGTGTGTGTGTACGTGTGTATAGCTAAACAGAAGCCGTAGTAAGCACAACTACTTCATACTTAGTCAGCACACAAGCAGAAAGATACGTAGACAAAGAAATACTGCATCAGCGTTTATCCATGGGCTAGTTATGTGAGTAGGCCGTCGGCCGGTCAGTGGGGTGACGCAAATTTCATCAGCTCTTCGTGAGGTGTCGTTGGCGGCAGCGACGATGTATGAGTATGCTTCATGTTGGTTTGTTTACTCAGTCCCAGCTGCTTCGGCTGTCAGTCTGACGCCGACCTCATTTTCGTTTCATCTGCCTTCAGTGATGCTACTCCCAGTTCTCTAGTACCGGCTGTTAAATGAGCAATTGAAGCTGTGGCTACATCAGGGCCGCAGAGAGGTGAACTAAAGTCACCTTGGTGTAGAAACGCAAATAAAAAAATAAGTGGAACCGACGCGCTTCATATTCAATTCTCATCAATATAGCAAACAAGAGCGAACTAGGAGCTACCGAGGGCCGAGAAAAGCATCATGTAATGACGAGTTGCGCGCTTGATAAGCGATAACTTCGCGCGATGTTTTCGATCTAAGTTCGCTTTTTGGCACAGTGATTGGTACGACCAAATATCCTAACTTACCTTAACGGAAATCTCTTAGATTTTTTTGGAGTAGCCGAGCAATGAGAACAGTTAAGGCCGAGACTCGCATCAGATGATCACCCTTAATTGTGGTCATAGGAATCATGAACAGTAATAAGGCCACTTCTATACAGTTTTATTACGTGTAACGTATTGTAAAACCGCAATCGTTCAAAGCGTACGTCTGAAAGCGCCTGACAGTTCGAAGCCAGAACTTCGTCAATGAAAGCCTCGCAATATAATTTCTTTCACACAATATTTCATAAATTCTGCAGAATTTTCCATGTATTTAGCATTAGGCATTAGCTAACTAGGTTATCTAGTAACAAAATAAATGGGCATCAATTGTACAAAGCAATGTTTGTAAATACTCCGTTTCTCTCTCAAGTGGATTTGCCCTTTTACATTGATGATAGAACCTGTTTCAATTAGTTTCATATAGCTTTCAAATGGACTCTTCCAGTGAAACGGATATCCGCCCCATCATAATCAGTCCTCGATCGTATGCTTTATATACTTGATTTAGCCCTTGTTAGTCGGACTGAGCGGTGATACAAACGCACTTATACCGGCGACTTACGCCGTTTTAGGTAGATACAAGCTTCTGTCTATCTACGATGTCTATCAGATAGCGGAGCAGCTGGTACCTTTCACCGGATCGGCAGCCGTAAGTAGTGCTATTTTGATTTGAGCTATCTTGGTTTCCGTAGTCCTGGTAACAGCTCGACCCATCTATTTAGGTATGTTATTACTTTGGTGTGTCTGTTTCGATAAATGTGTAGAAAGAACATAGGCATTTTCACAACGCTGTCAGACTGAACGAATTACACTTCAGTTCAGAATATTTCAGATCAACCAATAGTATTGACTTTAGCCACCCGGAGTGATTTCTGTAGGTGATCGAAAAGTTCAGCGGCACAATTAATTGTTTTAAAAAACGAAGGAAAGCCAGTTCGATCGCGACGAAGGCTAAAATCTCACACAAAAAAACATGTCCCCAGGGGTCTTATTGATAATAGCGAGGTGATGACTAATCTTGGTACGTTGGAGAGGAGAAATTACCTTCTAAATGGTACAAACAACCTCATTGAGTGACATTAGCAACTGTATTAATTAAAAAAAGCCATTAATTGGGCTAGCTTCGCAGCTGGTTCTTGGAAGTTCTGTAGCTTGTGTCGCGGACCCTTACAACGAACTCGGTATTCAATAAGATTGTTACATTTTTTGCGATTAGAAAACATGGATTAGGCAAACATAGCCAACATGGATGAATCTAGATGAATACTAGAATCTTTCAGGTAAGATAAAACCGAAGATACCGAATAAGATTTTCAGGCTAAGCCTAACTATCGCTCAAATTTCATAATTTGCCTATGCAGTTATAAGTAAGTGTAAGGGAGCCTTTTGATCACCTAGAGTCTTCGTTCCCAATCATTTCACAGAAATTTTAGTTCGTTACCAGAAATGCCCATATTTTTTCTGCCACAGATTATGATGATCTGTTCCCGCTGCACTAATACAACGACAAAAACGTGACTCTCAAGAAGCTCACAGTTTGATTCGTTGGGGGGTAGTCAGCAACCCAAACCGATGTGTTGGGTCTAATTTACGTTATGTGTTGTTGTTGTTGTAAGCTGTGGTTCCCATTCAGTATATTTGACTTAGAAATTGTCAACTACCTTCACCAAAAGATAGATGTTTCTTCGCGAAACGTTTACGGTGCGTAGTTACGATTTCATTGACCTGGCAGAAAAGACATAAATAACAGGGCGTTAAAACGAAAGGTAAAAAGGCTAAAAAAAAGGGAAGATTTCACATAAAATGTTAAGTGTCTCGAAGAGATGTCGACCATTCATTCATTCATTCATATACCTGCTAGGAAGCTAAATATGCGGTCAATTCGCTAAATTGTGTTTACTCAATCGTTTTGCCTGTGACAGTGGTCTATCCGTCCTCTCTACTTCTCGTCAACGTTCGGTAGTTCCCGTAATAGTGAACGCGAGTAATAGATAGATAGATAGAAAGAACTCAGTCACCTGTCGCTGATCTACATTGGCATCGCATACACATAAATCGCTGGCCTGCTTCATTTTAGGTTAATTAAAATTGTCCGGATATATATATTTTGGCTGTCTTTCGGGCTTATCTATACCACATATGAGCACCATCTGTGATTACTGCTTGAATTTGGAACCTAAGCCGCTAACTACTCCGTTTGAAAAAAATATTCCTCCTTTAACACAGAAAGCTTTCAACAGTGGATGTACGTCGGGAGACATTAGTAACCGTGGACTCGCTAAAGTGTTAGCTAAATACACTGCATTAAATTCTGACCTGGAATCAGGCCAAAAGTCGCAAAAATGCGAGCGCCTAAAGCGGGTACAAAAAGCTTGAAATAGGCAAAGAGATGCAAGAAATCCCTAAAGAATGTTAAAGTCTGTCTGGACGACCAAATTGTGAATTGATATTCTCTTCTTTTAGAAAACCCCCGTTATTTTCTCTGCGAGAAATCTTTGTGTGTCAAAAATGGCTTTTTAAGCCATTTTGATGAGTTCTCCAAACCTTTAAATCTAAATTTCATGGAGGATCTTCCAGTTTGCCTCAAAATATTTCTGTTTAGATATTCCAAAAACCGCATGACAGGTGGCAGTAATGTAAACCGTCGATTTCAGCCAAAAAAATTAAGTTTCTAATTATGGTAGGGGTTCATACAACGCAAGATGTTCATTTAAATCCCAAAAACAAATTTGTTGTCTGGCTTTCAGCTGATACCATGAACAGAAGAAAGAAAATAAACGTGTGCCCGTTACGACAAACGCCGTGCCAGAATCTTTGCTCATATATATATATATATATATATATATATATATAAAGAATTTAAATTTAGTATTTATAATAAAGATATTTAGTAAAAAGTTTCGTTCTGGAAGATTAAAAGCTCAGGATATAGATGCACTCAGTTTGTCAAATGTCTGCTAGCCTCCTGTGGTAATGCTTGAAGTAAAATTTTACTACAGTTTTGTACTTATAAAAATTCTGACAAAATGAGGATTTTAAGACTCTGTGTGAACAAGACATATATGTGTCACTAAGTGAAATTTTCTTCTAAAAATCTCTAGCTATCTAGTAATATCGGCCGTTGTGCGTTGTCGTTTCTCTTCAAGTTGGTCGAATTCTTAGCGCTTTGTTGTTTTTTTTTTTTATTCTAAGAAAAAATCGATCAACAGTAAGAGTAATCATAGTAGAAGACGCCTTCGGATCTTGGTTAACCTTGCATATTAGAAGTTCGCCATAATTACAACTATATTTGTATACTGTACGTCATTATATCGTTTGTGAAGTGGTTTAATGTTTAATAACGAGTACATCAACTTAACATTCAAAGTGAATTTCATTCACAGCCATTGCCACCGATCAACAACGCTATCAACAACATGAAGCTAATAGTGTTTAGACAAAAATGCCCCTTTTTTAGATCCCCGCTAATCCGTCCGTAACACAAGAGCAGCCGATAAACAAATATCAGCTCTCGTCTTTTAGCTACAATATTAGAGATCGGCGTTTTTAGCTGGTACATTAACAAAAGCAGATACGACATCAACGAGAACAGAGTCAAGTGCAGGAAACAAATAACAGTGAGGTGACTACAAATCATTTCTTTCCAATTGAAAGTCAGCGGGTAGCCCCCCAATCGATTTTGGCACCTCGAATATTTTTGTACAACGCAACAACAACAGCCGTCATCATCACGTCGCCGTCGTCGTCGTCATTATAACGGCTATTTCTGCGAGTATTTTTTCTGCTATAGAACTGCTCATATCATACGAATCCAGCAGTAAACGAATCGAAATGGAGCAGAAATGTACTTTATGTATATATGCGTGTGTGTATGTGTGTGTATATATAGTGGTCGAATTGGGCCTTGACTCCCCCTGTTTCGCCCGGTGTCATTTCTCCTCTACAGCTGAAAAAGACGACGATGGTGCTTCTTATTTTGTCTATTTGCTGACCAAACTGGTCGCCTTTACGCTCGCACAGGTTTTTAGTGCGTGTGTGTGTTCGCGTCTACGCGCGCGAGAACTGTATCGCTGTTGTGTGTCGTAGGAACTTGTAATGGCCCAGTTACACAGTTGGCCTCTTGTTCTTTATTTTGTTTATATGCATCTGACGAGGTAACAAAGACAAATGCCTGAATGTTTCGCTAACGAGCTCAATTTGGCGTTCGCAAACAGAAGAAGGTGGCTGGCTGATTTGTTTCTCGGTTAATCTCGCCAAGTTAAACTTGCTTAAGTTACCACTACTAGCCCTAATAAGTGCGACCACTTGTTTTTCATTATTAAGTAAATGTAACAAATACAGTTAGTAGGGAAACAGGTCTAAGCAAGTAAAATAAATACATCAATAAAGCGAAAATAAGGAAACGTAACAAGAACGACAGAAGACCTAAATCAAATAAACGACGAACCATCGCAGCCGATCGATCGAGGTATTCTATCTTAGTAATTAAACGTCTCATTCTCTATCACACGAATAGGCATCGCACCTTGCTTAGGACTAAATTAACAACAAAAACAATTGCTGAAGCTAGAAAAGGCGTGCGGGTAAGATAGCGACATTCAAAGGAACCCAGTTTGTATGCGGGCCACGAATCAGCTACGGTTGTCGAAGACTAAGTGAGCGATGATTATAGTTAAGGCAACAACACGAGCTATTATAACATATCATATCAATATCATAAATAACAGAGACTTGCTCTGTATGGGTAGCTGAGGATATGCTGCGAAAACAGTACATTGTATACCCATTCATCGTACATGCATAGACTCGCTATTGAAACGAATTCAGGCTATTTACAGGACTAGATTATACAATACACTAGCGAAAACAACGGTCTATAGTTGAAGAAACAGCATCTACAAGCACCATATCAGGGAATCACAAAGTAGAACCATGGCCGTAATTGCTCGCACGCCACAAATTAGGCAATCTGTTAAGGCTAAAACCTCCCGCGCTTGCAACTTACCTGCGACTCGTTCGTCCAGTCTCTATGCGAAAATACACAGACAATTTATGAATACGTAAAAAAAAAACTCCTGTCCCTTAGTCGGCTAATGGTTATAATAATGATAATGAATAGAACGCACTGAAATAGCCTATCGCCTCAAACAGGGTGTTCGAAGTGATTCAACGGTCCCAGCTGGCCGATGACAAAACATCGATACGTTCTGGTACAGTTTACAGTTAGTGATCGAACGTAGCGTGAGTACTCATGTTCAAATCATCTGATGATTACAATGATAGCATATATAATAATAAAATCAATTGATGACCAATTTCAGAGAGTTCGTTTGTTTGTCAAGGCGCACCTCAGTTGTTCGCTTGCAACTTTGTATACATACAGCTCTATAAAAGTATGAGATCTCCGCCCTTTGGTCAATGCTCGTGCATCCACGGGAGTACCATTCGAGGCGGCTTGGCAAATCGCTCGAAATTAATGGGCCACAACGAAACCGGCCCACTATTCATAGCATAATAATACATAAACCTGCCGATATTGCTCGATTTTATACGAACAGACCGTCCTTAGTGTCACGTCTCAACGACTACTCCGCACGCCTCTACAGTTAGCACCTACATATTATGTAAATGGGAAACGACTTAGTTCTCGTTAGATGCGAACAGCACGTTTCGTGCATCAAAAGCTTTAGTGAGGCTAGCAGTCCACCGAAATCGTAATCACACGCCAGTAATCATGTTGTACGTACGAATTTCCAAATTCTTGTTCTAAACGCACGAGGGAACAGCTCAAAATTGTCCCAGATTGACAATGATAAATACCGTTTATTATATAATGAGTGATAACAATCAACAACATCTTATCCATATCACACATTCTCCTATATGGAGAACTTGTTTGAATCGCACAGATTGTGTATCATTGTGTGCGGGACTCGGACCACCAATCCCTGCTGCGTTGCGCCTGCAGGCTTGGCCGTTCAAGCCACGGTGGCGATTTCTTAGGCTACCGACCTATTCAATTTAGCCGCACGGTAAATACGCAAAGATGCCCACTATCATTAATAGTAGCGCCACCTAGAGTTCCGTTTGGTAATAATCATAATAGTAATAATACTGAACCGCGCCAACTTCAAACACGTCATCGGTCATCTGCTGCTCGGGGCTGATGCTGTTCATTTCAAGGCTTACACTGGTGATAACCTTTTACCACCTTGGCAACACGCCTTGGCGCCAACGCGCGCGCCATATTTCATTGTATATCAAATTATAATAATACCGTCATTGTAGTTAAGAGGGAGGCATTGGACAACGACTACGCTATCAAGCGTTGATAGCTACCGACGAGTCAGCGAAAAAAAATAACCTGTATACATATATCTCAGCAAAAATAACAATCTGAGCTTTGTTGTTGAACCTTGTTAATCGCTAATTAAATGAGAAGGGGAGAAGTAGCAGTCGGTAAGACGCCAGCCAAACGAGCGGCGAGCGAGCGGGCGGGCGAGAGCGCGTGAGAGAGAGAGCGAACTGCGAATTCTATCGCGCCATGCCGCGCCACCAGTGCTAAGTCTGTTGTTGTTCGTTGATGTCGCTGATGATGCTTCTGCTTCTATTGTTGCTGTTGTTGTCGAGGAGCTTAAAGACGACAGCGACCAGAGTTATTTTAGTGGCGTAGTGGTGGCGCGTGTTAGCACTGGCTTCTGCTTTACCCTGCGCCTGCCACGCCCCCCCGCGGCGTACTGGTGTGTCTGCCTCTACTTCTTCAAATTCAGCAATAACAGCAAGAGTCACAAGGCAGCAACGAATGCCAACAACGAACGTCGAAAACAACTTAGAAAAGTGGTGCTAAAGCTATCTTTTGCTCTTCTATATAGCTGCCACTGGCATTCGACAGAAGGGAGGCACTGTGAGAAACATCACGAACCATCATCGTGACTTGTTGAATCGTTCATTATTATTATTACTATTATTGGTGATTGGGTACTTTACGGAAAAGCAGCCAGCTCACCGGTTAAACTTGTCGAGAGAAAAGTCTACAGTATTTAGTGGTGTTATCGAGTGCGCCTGATAACAATTGGCGTTATAATGTTAACCTAGCATCGATATTGTTGATTGTAAACAGATCTATGGTTTGAAGAAAATGACAGCAACATGTTTTTCCTCGGTCACCTGATGGAGTTTGCTCTGAGACGCTCCACTTCAGACAATAGAACCTTAAATAAGTGTTTCGCTTTCCCGCAAATTGACACAAATGCGATAATTGCTTTTTGTTGCTAATGCCACCCAGTCCTTTAGAGATGAATCCCCTTTTAATTTAGTTCTGCCATTGAAGCACGCCGCTATCCATAATTCCGAATAGGAGTACGTCGAGCTCAACCGGGCGTGTGCCATTCTAACAGTGATGATGGAAGTGTCATTGCCGTCTGCTGTTGCCCTACCCTTCAATCAGAATTCGATTGGCGGGCTGATTGTCAAATGAAATTTGGCCATTTCCGATAAAGTCCGGCTAAAGCGACATGATATTATCGTGCCCTTTCTTGTAAACTGTATTCTTCCTACAAGTCAGCTGGATGTTTTTATACCGATTGGCCTTTGTTATTAAAATTACTTCTCAGGGCGTTGTCACAACGATAAACCCATTGTATAACTGTAATCATGATCAAGCGTTTATAGTGCATATACGAAAACTATTAGATCTAAACACAATGGACGTTTTTCATTTCACTGAGCAAAAGGAATATCAACTGTTGTAGGCTATATTATTTCCTAGAAGACGGCACGTCTAATTTAGGCATTTTTCTTCGATTTTTCTTTCTAGACAAAAACAACCGATACTTTAACGCATTTTTATGCCGCATGTGCTGGAAGTATCATTTCTTGTGGTCATGCTTCGTGGTTATAAATGCCGTTTACCGCGGTTAAGATTTCGAATCTGACCGATTAACTAGTCACGATTCCAATGTATGTTTTCCTTGATCCAGAAATAACTTTTTAATACTAACTGTACATCAAACGATATTGGTGGGTGCAAACCCATCAGGGTGTCGCTCATACAAAAAATTCTAACGCAAATAGATCTTGAACTGATAGCAGGCTAACAGTTTCAAAAATGCGCGGGCCCAAAATGGCCGAAAGGTGCACGAACGCACATAAAGTCTAATAAATCAACTCACTTATTTATACTTACTACACTTATTTGGCCAACCCAATTGGTACTTTCCACTCTAAAACGAGCGTTAGTTTCGGTAAAGAGTTTTTTAAAAGGCTGTCTTGGTAAATTGTCGAACTCCTCATGTCCAAACTCTATTAAGGCTCTTCCGGTCTACCCCATAAAAATTTTCTCAGATTTTCTATCAATTCGGAAGAATCAAAAAAGAGAATTTTCGATTTTGGTGGAGATTTGTCTCACTCGAAAAGCTAGATGATCATTGATCCACGGTCAAATTGTTGGAAACAATGCAGTGTTGTTGAAACGCAGATGTTACCTGCGACGAATGTGGCCGTACATATCATTGGAAACTTCATTGCGCAGCGATCGGGTTCACCAAATTCTGCTCCGTTTTGCTTATCAGTCACCTCCATTCTCTTTAGTAGTCATTCTAGATAGAGAACTAGCCATTGCAGGCAGAAAATACGACGCAGAAACCTATCGAGTAATGACTGCCCATTCGAACACGTATAGCTACCGCGAATAAGTTTCTGCGCCGACGCAAACAGTTCCTTTATCAGGGATCTTCATAAGCTTTCATCCAACATCGTATGGCTTCTAAACATGGCTTTCTGAGAAAACAGTAACCCATTTTCATGTTTAGCTAATGATTTCAGTATAGGGCTACACATTTTTACCAACGTGCCACATAATCGTATAGGTGGGCGTAGTCCAAAATATAATAAGATTCTGATGTTTGTGTGTACGAAATCTTCCACTGTGAATACGACCAGCTCAACCCGCCCTACAGAACGGTAAAAAAAAGTTCTACGTGTACGTACTTAAAAAGGGAGTGAAATACGCGCAAATTTAGCTATCGTTTCGTGTCCCATCTCCATTCTGTATATCGACAATGGTGATGGGGCTCTTTCGACTGCCGTTTTGTTAATTGTTTGCATATGCTTCCGACACCAGACCTCAACAAGTGTGTCCTTCGACAGAATGCTTGAAAGCTATCTTTGTCGTTTGTAGCGGTAGCCGACCATCTTACAGCTTTAATTACCATATGGTGCGCTATAATTCGTGTGATGATATTTTTTAGTCGTGTTTTTTGTGACAAAGAACAATCATTATATGTAAGTATAAATTGTTCAAATGAGCTTCGTCTTCTCTTAACTAAATCATTATTATCTTTCCATTAAACGACACGCATTTTTATACTGTGCTTTCTAGGGCACAACTATTAACATAATTGTAGGGTGCCAATATAGTATTTCATTAGAGGAAAACCATTAATATTACGATTAGGTAAAGGCCGTGTGTTTGTATTTATTAACTTGGACATTACTTTGTGTATGGAGTATTCTTTTCCGCTCAGTAATTATAAGTTCCTTTTATAGTATTTCACTACGAGACATTGTTCAAGTTTATAATGACTGTTTTCACTTATAAATATTGCTTTTATAGCTACTACAGAGGAAAGAAGTAATGTAATGTTTATTAGGAAACAAGAGGGGAAGTTGGGCACAGAGCGTCAGCTTTCGACTATTGATGCTCTGTGCTCTGGCAGTATGCTGTAAAACAAGAAAAAAAAAGTTAAACTATTAGCCCAAACTTAACCCAGACATTGGAGTTCCGTAGTATTATACACCGAGAAGTTAGTACTAGCTTTGACCCCCTAGTTAAAAGCGACGATGGATTATAGTCATTATTATTGCCAGTGGTTATAGGCATGTTATAATTATCCACTGGCGACTTTTCTACAAACAGAATAGCATAAATGTATGCAGTTCGGAAGAGACGTCTCTATACGGGCGGTTGGGACGCCAGCTGAGGCTCTCAAGACCAGAATTAGAGTTACTATTACTCTGCACAGATCGTAAGGCAGTTAGAAAAGTGGCTCAAATAAGCACTCCGTTCTCGATTCTTCTTGTTCTGATCACTGCCCAACAAAAGTTCGTTTAAAACTGTAGCTATAAACGCAAGCGCGACGTTGCCAAATAGGTCCTTATACAACGTTGCCAGAAGGGGAAACGCTTTTTGAGGGGTGAATATTTTTGAAAGCAAAGTGGTACGCGAAATACGAAATCCGGAATCAGCCAACAAAAACCAGTCCAGGAGTTACAGGATGCGACGTTATTGCCTCTCGCTAGTTCTCAGGAAGGCCTAGCTTTCGTTGCAGGTCAGCTTGGTGATTTACTCGCAGAATCGAGAAAAGCAAAATCTCAAGGCTGCAGGAATATCCGAACCTACCTGATTGCCTCATCACAATGCAGTGTCGAACGAGCAGGGAAGGTTCTACCATCTCTTTAGCGCAATCTTCAATGCTCGAAGCCCTAGCATGTCAAGTCCATAAGCCAGGATTATTGATTAAACGAAATTTGTGCCCCGTTGGTCAACAACTGACGCGAGGACACAGTCGTTCGCGCAGCAGGGATCAGGGACAAATTCGATCACGCGAGAAATCTTTGACACATTATGAGCCGGTTAGTGGAACTGTGAGAACGCAATAACCTTGTTGCTCCTCGCACCTATGGCAGGCCATAGACCTGCCAGACATCCATTACCTCTGCCGGACATTTTTCCGTACATTACCTTGCTCGAAGAGAAGCCGGCGCAGAACGCTTTAGAGTAGAATCTTAATTTTAGCCAATTTCCGGACTTTTAGATAGTCTTATTATGAATGGGCCTGATATCAGTTTTTTAGCTGCCAGCATATGTTCGCCGGTGACTGAATTTGAAGGTTGTCTTCGTCGAAAAATGTTTACATGGTGCAGCTGTTGAGACTCTGTTGTTCTGTCTTTAATGCAAAATTGAACAGATGAACCTGAAGCACAAACGAATCCGTTGTTGAAGCGCTACATGCGCCTCATCCTATTGATATCGAAATCTACCCACAACAAGTGTCCTAGATTTTACAGCGTTCCGTATAGCTTCATCGTTCTGAGGATCACAGCTTCCTATGGCACTACGAACTTATCGCGTTGTCAGGAGATACCAGAACGAGTGCAAGTTTCTTGCAGCTTTATACCCCGGAATGAGAGCCCTTGCTGTATAACTGAAGACTGTGTTCCAAAGGACCTATGCCCCGCAACGACCGGTATTGAGTATAATAATTTATGTTGTAAACTTATTAGAAAGTACAGGATCGCATCGATTTGCACGTGGACAATTAGGTTAGCTAGAGATTTTGTGGTTCTAAGTCCCGGGCGTCTAGTTCGTTTCGCGGGCAAGAAACAAGCTTGGCCTGTGAAGCGCTGGTCATACAAACGGCTTCCCCAACGGACCCCACCTTCGTCGATCCTGATCAACTATTTTGCCACTGCTCTTGAATCGAACAATTTGGTAGCAAGGAACTATCTGATACCAAGTCAACGTACACTCGGCAATCGGACAGGAAACGGTTAGTGAGGGAAGAGACATCATCGAGGTTGACCTCTTAGTAAAAGACAACGTGCAAGCTTTTCCCGGTCTACACGTTACTGATGAAGCGGGTTCAAAAAGCAACCACCTGAAAAATATTCTCATCATGACCCTTTGCTAAACGGTACCGTTTAGTCAGTAGTCAGGGGCCGTACTTCCAGTTAACTTTAACTGTTCGAACTTGCACGGAAAGTCATATACTACAAACAAAAAAAAAAGAGATTAAGTGGGCTCCTGACAATTGCTAGAGCCATTCCGGGGAAGCAACACGGTCTTGACATGATTGATCAATTATACCGACGGTTAAGGTTCGACTAGCCGATATCAACAACAAACTGATTAAGGCAGCCTCTGATTTGATGTCGGCAAACGATGCTCCAAGGCAAAGAAAGCGGTCCGCACAAAAATGTTTACACTTATAATGGCTATCCTTTAAAAATTAGGTGAAGGTCGGTGGTAGAGTAACAGAGTCTTATGCCCTTTGTTAGAGCACAGGACTCGTCCAGGTAGGCTCTTTGTATTTTTCGCGCTTCTAACAGTGAAAGGCCGAGGGCCCAAAAGATTTGTCTAGATAATCACGTACGCTGACAATCTAGTAATTTTTGCAAGCAGCCGTATTTGAGTTCATCGAATATTAGCTAAACTGCATACAGTCTTAGTGAAGCTCGGCCTAGCTGTCAGTTTGACCGAGGCAGTGACAAGGAAGTTGAGAAGAGAAAATCACCATATTAGGTACGCGGTGCATGGCTCGCGATAAATCGTGTGTCACTCCGAAGTTTCATAAACAAAACGAACATGTATTAAATACTCTCACTGTCCCCATGTAAACTCGCTAGAAAACTTGACATCCTAGAATGTTGTGATTTAATTTTTTTAAAATAAATTTCATAAATAAATAAGATAAATTTTACTGAATCATCTATTGATACATCTTGAAAAAAATTGAACAAACTTCGACAGAATACCAATTTCTGATGTGTGTGTGCAATGGAGTCACGGCTTTTTAACTCACATACGGAGCTTCTGATGGCCTATGAAGGAGCCGTTAATTCCTATAACAGCCCATCATACATGAGATGTATAGAGACGTTGGTGCGAAACGGTTATATCACTTCTGATCATTTTGGGCCATTCGTTTACAAATACTGCATCATGGGCATCATGAGATGGGCGTATCACGTTTACGCCGACGAATAGCTGCCCTGTTGCCGAGCTCAGGCCGCATGTCCACTTGTTTCATTCTACTTTCCGCCTGCCGTAAGTAAATGTCAACGATAACGCACCGACAACAATAACAACTGCAGAAGCATCATCGTGGCCCTCCTTATCACCGATAGTGGAGACTATAGAACTAACAGAAGCCGAAGTTCAGCCGTGATTGTTCCTCGTCATGGTGCTACTCTTCTATGATGATGATGGTAAAAAATAATAGTGCACATGTATGCTGCCAAATATGCTAAAGGACAAACGAGTTGTTTTTACTTTGGCCAGTCCTTCCTCCCTTCTCATTACCTATGTAATCATGTTTCATAGAGCGTACATCGTCGATATAGCCACGGCCACGGCCACAGCCACCGCCATCGTCGCCTTCGTTCGTATGGAGAAACACAACGACGACCAGCAAAGATAAACTAAGCGGGGCAGTTTCATATGAAACGTACGGCCGAAGAGCAAACGGCATAGCCGCCACTGACGCGGGTCGGTCGGTCGGTCAAGCGCTGCTCGATGCGAAGTTCATCAGCTTCAACACTCCGAATGTTATCGTTTTTTTTTCGATACAAACTAACGAATTGTACAGTTCTGTCGATTGTTTTTTGCTTAGTTGATACCACAGTAGTTGGTCACTTGTCACTGTTTGTTTGTCAGGACGGCTTCAAGAACAAGAAGTTTTACTTGTTAAAGTCCTCTTATTTATTTATTTATAGTTCTTTATTACATTGTCCTACACAATACTGAAAGCCCTAGTGGCAGCAGGCAAGATGAATATGCTTAAGTAGGCCCCATAGCTATACGTTTCTGTTTCACAAGATGAGCGTGTATCTATGCGAATACCAGTACGTTATCCATCGTGTCGAAGCTTATCATAACTATAAATAATTATAACTTATATAATTAACTATATAAATAATTGTACTCATCTCGATCTACTGTTTCACGTGCAACAGTTTAGACCGAAACGTGCTATCGGTATTGGCTTATACAAGATAGCAAAAACAAAAAAAAAAATAACATGCGTTATTACGCTCAAAGTCAAATATATCGACACACGACTGAAACCGGTATCATGTATTGGGACATACATGGATAGCACGCTTATATTACAGGTTCCGTGTCCCAGCTATGCTTCCAACCCTGTTTTTGCATTCCTTCTATATTTTCTTCGACTGGTTACTACACAGTTACGTGTCAATAGATAATTAGATTTTAAAGTTAATTAATTAGTTGTGTATCTCTGTGTGCAGCAGCTGGAGAAAAGTTTTAAGCTGGATGTTTCTTTCTTCTCTATGCCAATGGCTAATTGATCTCAATTGCATTTTTTTCATGGTACTTACAGATCACAATTAATACTACCGCGAATCTTGCTTGCTATTCTGGCAGACAACCAGATCCATGTTTTGTGCATATCGAACAAGAGTGTTCTCGATCTGTAGAGATCTTCGTTATACTTCTGAAAACACCTATGGCCTTAATCGTATAACCGTATATTTACGAAAACGTATTTTCTGTCTAGGGGGGACGGTGACGGTTGATCCACATAGTTTATCGCAGACTAATCAATTGGCACATCAAAACCCTTTGTCGAAGATGACTCCCAATTGCCTCTTCAAAGACGAGCCGGTGCCGGACATTGTTTCTGGGGGTCTAAAGGGACCAGGCAGAAAAATAATCTATGACCACATTCATTACCCTTGTTATCGGGAGAATTCTTTTCCTGGACAGCTAAGCTCAGTGTGAGTATTTATGTGTGTGCATACTGCAAGTTTGGATACAAACAGCGTCTTCGGTCAATAAAAAGCAAGCACGTTTCCACCGTGTCATTGCAGGGATACACTGTAATACTCTCTAATAAAAAATCGATCTTTAAGCAGCTCCTGTTTTAATTTGACGCTTTATTTTTTTTTGTTACGTCTGGTCTTTATTTTAGTTATCACGCATTAGATAAAACAGACGTTACTAGACTTATCTTACAAACCTATGAAATAAAAGTGTAACAGTATGTCAAATTCCCGATTTCCTGTACGAAATCAACGGTCTGCGTTATTGCTTGTTCTTATGCAACTTCTCAAAGTTCTAGTAAAGCAATCTAAAAGTCCTCATCATAGTCTAGATTTGAAGGGGCTCAAAATTTATCAAAATAACTCAAAAATCGTTGATATATCTGAATTCTCTCTCCCTCCCTATATATATATATATATATATATATATATGTATATATATATATATACATGTTAGTGAAGAGCGAAATATTAAGCTACCCAGACAGGCTTTGACCGTTAATGTTTATGAGGTTTTCTAGGCTTTTTTGCATTTTTTGGACATCCTAACCGTTTTTGGCCTTTATATTTTTGGCACTTTTGGTCTCCGACCAGTCCAAAATTTAGTTTAATTGACTTTGATTAAAATTTTAATGTTAAAAATAACAAACAGGTCCGTTGAGAATAAGCACTTGCAGGGAAAGCTCGCTTAAACTATTGTTCATAATCAGGCAGTCTTAGAAATAACCCAAAAGGAAAAGTCCGAATTTAGATGCCCCACCAAATAGGCACGAGTAGAAAATTCAGTTTCGCTCTGTTCAGTTGTATATGTGAAGTTCGACAGTAACTCTGATTATGCTTGACTCATAACTATCATAATTCACTAAATGATCAGAGCGAGAACTCGAATGTGATTCCCTGATTTCAGTTGGGCCAAATGTCCTCGAACGGTGGTAGTTCGTCCCTAGATCGTCAGCGAAGAGCGCGGAGCACCTCTACGTAAGTGTAGCATTTCGTCGAGGTTGTTCGAATGAGCTATTTCTATTGTTTTAACTCATAAACGACGCTAGCTTCAATGGCAGGTAGCATTGATCGAATATGAATGTGAGAAAATAGCGGGTATGCCCAAAGTTATTCAAGCAGTCGTCTTTGATGCGGTCCAAATTTCTCTTAATCAACTTTAAGTTTTCACAGCAGTGATTTTCGCTAGAAGGCAAGATGCGATTATCAGGCCCGTTAGATAAACAGCCGCCCACACAGTATTTTGGCGAGATAATTAACTGTGGGGCTCTAGGGTAGACGGACGTGCGCGTTCGCATCGCGTCAATCCATAGCACAGCAGGTACTGTGAAGGAATTGCCTACACCTATGTGGGCCCGAAGCACACATCACGGGGCAGCTAATCGTGATCAGAGAATCAACAGCAATAATACCTGCTTCGTTCGTTCGTACTTTACTGCTGCCAACTAGACGGGGGAGGGAGGGAGGAAGGGAGGGAGGGAAGCGTACGACACAGTCGCGAACATCCCGTACGGCGCCCTCACTATTAATTCGAAGTTACCTCGCCTAAATGAAGCGATGATGTCTTTCGTTGATGTATATATAGTTGTATGTATTCTACCTTTCGTTCTTTCTTGCTTCCTCTCTGTTTGATTTAACGTTGTTCTTCTTTCTTCATACCATGAGGATGATTCTCGCGCGCGCACTGGTTTTACTTGCTCTTTTACTCCGTTCGCTATAACACATCGAGACTTGAAGGGCGTACAGTTGACTACTCGTCTGAGTCAAGAGCTAGACACCCATTTGGGATACCAAATCGAAGGGCCACGCAAAAACAGTGGGTTGGAGGGGAGGCATCGCGTCACCCGTAGAGTACCGGCCCGCTGATAAAGTTGATCGCACTGTCGATAGTGGCCCGTTTATTTACTTTGCTAATATTATTTACGAGCTAGAAACACATTGGATAGATGTTTTTGGTGAGATAGCTCAAATAAAAGAGAACAGCAACGGCGGCAGCCAAAGAAACAAGATCGAGAAGGATCAGTACCGGATAATATATCTGAGATATATAGCCGCGAGAGTAGACACAAACCGAGAAGCACCTGCTCACAGCGGGAAGGGCAATAGGTCCGAAGGCGGCGGCGGCGGCGGCGGCCGCAACAGCAGTAGGGACATCGAATTGAACGTGGCAGACTTGTGCGTTTAACCAAATGCTGCTTGCATCTTCGCTAGTGAGAACGGCGTTTACACGCACATATGCGGATAGGACTGTTGGCTTCTAGAGAAACTACAAATAAGCAGATTTAAAGAGGCATTTTCTACAGTTTCACAACTACGAACTGTCGTAATAGGTCAGTGAAAAGAAAAGGATTCAATAAAAACAAGCTTAATACCCTTCGCTAATACAGCCTTTCTTACAAACTTCTAGGAATAATTTTCGATTTATTACTAAAAGTAGTTCCGAATCTAGCTAATATTACGTATAGTCGCAAAATATCTTTCGGGCAAGTTATCTGTTTGAAAATCGGAAACGTCAAGATGGCCACTTGATCAGGAAAGCAACTGTCGTCGCCCAAAACGAATTCAAGCGAGGCAGTGTCTGGGAAATCTATTAGATGAGCCATTCGGCATTACTGAAGCCTTACCTAGTTCGGAAGATCTACCAGCCTAGAGGAGGATTTCAGACAGTTGTTTGTTACGCCGAAAGCGCTTGGCGGCTCCGTGCCCGCTTATTCATCAACGCCTCTCGATATCTGTTAGATGTGTTTAGCATTAAGCAGGAATAAGTTCATATATTCGCTATCAGAGTTATTTTGGATCTTAAGGTAGCTAGATGTAGGGCCGACAGAACGATCAATCTTCTATGGTTTATTAAAAGACATGTGTCGTGAGGACTGACATAATTAGGATCTCGCTATTCCTGACTTTCTTCACAGGAAACAGTTGATTTGGGATAAGGTTTCCGCAACGTGCAGCTGCTATACCTAAAGACATATTATTACATACATACATCCATCTAGAACAAAACCGATTTTGTATCTTCAAATTCGCGGCATCACCCCCAGTCGGACACGCTGAAAAGAGCTTTTGCACTTATGGCTATCTATCTTTTTCCGCCTTTAAACTAACGCTTCATATTTTAGCTAATCGCGTTGCAATACCGATATGATAGTATATGATCAGCCCGATAAGATAAAAATACATTAGTTGATCTACATTCGTTATCAGCATCGGCCGCTAGCTATAGTCTTCGATAAGATTATTCAGCAGCATAATCTGGCCGATTTGGATAAACTCTGCTGACCTCCTAGGCGCGTTCAGGCGACACATAAGCGTTTGTCGATATACATATACGAGTATGGCGGCTGCTGACCAGCGTCGACGTACTGTGCAGTCTATCAACCATTGTGTCACGGAAACCGGAGTCCACAACGACCGCTATCATCCGAGATTGGTGTTGATGGCTATCGATTTTTCTGCGCTAATTGTGCACAATGATTGATCTATCCTGACCCCATCCTTCCTGATCGTAACCAACCTGGATACGCGTGCTTGGCTTCGTGTCATGCAGATGTACTGTTTGACTCAAGCTTGACAAACGTGGATCGTCACTTGGATTGTACTTGGACAGTAACCAACAATAGCTATGGGGGTGGCTGCGTACGTGCATCATAGTATCAGTCGATCGTTAACGGTTCATTTCATATTTGATAATTCGCTGACGAAGATCCAAATGGAATACGGCGGTTCTCCTGCTCTCGCTTGGGCCGAAGATCACTCGCTTTTGTAACGAGTCATTCCGACTTAACCGAACTTATCAGATAACAGATATTCGATCGATATCTTGATGGCTATACATACTCTCCATGATGATGATTCTGCGGATCGTAGTTGCAGAGTGAACAATGGCAGGTCTGCCTTTTGGTAATGCCTCTCATAATGGCTGTTTCACTGGTGGAAAACAGTCTGACAAGATTTAACAGTCCCAAATCTCTGCATCTCGAATAAAAATGTGGTCTTCGTCTATGGACGAAATTGCCGCTGTCTTCGAAGTAGGATTAAACAAAATTGCTTAATACTCAAGCAAGGCACTTTGAGCCTGTCTGTATCTGCCTCATTATTGAAAATAGTGTTAAAAAAAAATATGATAATTTGAGATCGACACCTATATCAGAAAGTTCTTCGGACTCGCTGAAGGTAAGAAATCGATAAGCTTGAGTAAATACGGGTGAACTGTGCGATCGCTGCGTTGAAGTGCGCCATCACTGCTCTCATCGAACCATATTGCGCTGTAGAGACCGTTTTTCAACGCAGTAATTTCTATTCCCGCCATTGTCTAAACGGTAAGAATGGACATCTAATACGTACCTCATTAGTCCTCAAAGTGATAACAATAACCAATTACTGTAACAGCTAGTTATATATAAATAGAACGCATATAGCTATAAATATGGGATACAATATATTGTACCCCATAATTTTCTGTGAGGATACATCGCATCGGTGATGTCTCACGTTGTTGACTTACTACCTAAAGGCTACTAGGTGCCTATTGTAGAATATCACGGCAACAATAAAAGCACAGAAAAACTTAACAGATGAACATTGAAACAGAAATGTGTATCACAATAATTACTGGGAGCAAGCTTGTACGCTATCACGAGCCTTAAAATTCGGCGCATGCCTTAGACTCGACTGTAAGATTTGATTACTCGTCTTTGGTTGATGTCTGACTGGTCACACAAAGCTCATCTTCTCTTTTTCTCACTCCATTCGAGGAACCGTCTGTGAACAATTCGTTCCCAAGGAAATAATCAAACGTTACCTAGTGCAACTTCCCTCTAAATTTTCTTCTATCTTCTATAGGTTCGTGTTGAACCTTTCACCTTTCCACTAATCGTTTGACGCAATACGGCGCATTAGACCATAAGGCCACATGTCTCTCTCTCGCCGCACTCTTAACACAGAGGTTTCGGCCTTCGAAAAACACTACCTCTTAACGTAGGAATTCACCCGCACATCAAGAATAACCATGAAAGTCCCTCGAATACTATCTTGTGTTGCTAGCGTGTGTATGTTACGTTTTTGTACGTCAGAAATTTCGCCAATTATGTAAGTAACTACAATAACACATTTGGAGACAAGCACTGTTTTTTTTTTTTTTTTTTTGCAGAAAACGATAACGACTCTCAAATAAGCTTTCCTCATGTTTTATGTGACAACATACTTCTAGATTTGCTAATAAAGGTAATTAGCATTTTTTTTTTAGCTTCGTCAGATGTTACATAAGTTCTCATTGCTGGTCCTTCCTGTTATATAAACAGACGCTTCAGAAGCGATAAAGTGAACGATGAAGTAACACTCGCTCGCATCACCTTCATACAGCAGAAGACATTTGCTGCTAATATATGGCCCTTGATGACAACGCCGTTGTAGATGTTGCTTGTGGCGGCGGCGGAGCTGATGTTAGTCGTGCTGTTGTCGTAGTAGTAGTAGTAGTAGTAGTAGTAGTAGTAGTAGTAGTAGTAGTAGTAGTAGTAGTAGTAGTAGTAGTAGTAGTAGTAGTAGTCGTAGTAGTAGTAGTAGTAGTAGTAGTAGTAGTAGTAGTAGTAGTAGTAGTAGTAGTAGTCGTAGTAGTAGTAGTAGTCGTAGTAGTAGTAGTAGTCGTAGTAGTAGTAGTAGTCGTAG
>NW_019213345.1:0-18054 GCF_002532875.2 Varroa jacobsoni | reverse complement strand
AGTAGTAGTAGTAGTAGTAGTAGTAGTAGTCGTAGTACTCGTAGTACTCGTAGTAGTAGTAGTAGTACTTGTAGTAGTAGTAGTAGTAGCAGAAGAAGAAGCCTCTGCCCTCAAAAGGGACAACTGAAATGTATGATGAGGCTCGCTAAACACTCGTGAAGTCGAAACACGGCTCTTTAGTTGACGAAGCTGTTAACCAGCAGACGAATGAAGTGTGTTAAATCGTTTACTTACTGTTCGTTTGGCTGTTGTCATCAATGAGTTCTCTTTTGGCTAGGAGTGTAGAAAGCAGAAAAGTGACTGAAGAATAAGCAGAACAAGAGGAAGGGGGAGCGAGGTACCTCAGTTCGAGCGGTCGCGACGAGAGCGCGAGAGGACCTACGGCCGGCCATAAAAACCTAACCCAAATGGCCTTGCTGCGTTGAATTTAGCGAACGGTAGAAACGTTTTAATTAGGCTGCGCCAATTATGGAGTTAGTAACATATCAGAACGGATTAATAGACTCGTGACCTTTTTCCTGGACGCGTGAATATAAGAGTACTTGAAATAGGACAAGAAAACGATCGCGTTAATACCTTGCACATTTTCGTTTATGAGGCAAATACATCTATGCAATTCACACAGTCGCTCATTTGTATATGCACACATTAGACATGTTACACAGATCCTGAATTAGTTTGGTATCATTTTGTTACTTGAGTGGAGTAGCTTGATCGGCGTTATCCTCTGGTCGGCCGTTCTTCTTATTCCTCGTGGTCGAACGGCTCTGAAGTTAGCGAAAGCGCACTGCTATGCAGAAGAAGCACAAAGCTCAAATCCGTAAAGCTAGCTGCTCGTCACTGGAGGGACGCTCACTAGATGATAGCGACGACGCTAATGTCACTCGACGATGCTTATGGTAATAATGTTGCTGGTGGCAGCTCTAGAGTCGTTACCTTCGTGCGAGTACTTTTGATTTATAGGCTGTTAATTCAACAGTTACTCGGGCGAGCTATTTTATGGCACCACTGTTAAAGCCACGATTGGACATTACTGGACTTCGACACCAAAGGACCCCAATGATTGGGGTAATCTCTGTGAGCCGCAGCAACCGTGCGGCACATGCCCCATCTGTTGCGCAGCTTAGCGGTCGCACAACAGCAGAAACCATCAAATGAGGAAAGTAATTGGACTCGCAATTGTAATTAAATAGACATGCGGTAATACGTGTAAGTAAGGATTCAACGTCTATGCTTCCCTTGGAGGGCACAGACAAAGTTTATGCCGTACAACTGCGTACTTTGGCTACAAAAACAGCATCATCATCGTCTGTGGCGTAAACAGTATTTGACCGACACGAGTCTCCACCTCCAGTTCCTCTAACGTTCGTCATACGCTCGAATTATCGCATTTAGATAAAGTCCATAATATGTTTGGTTTCAATAAAGGACTATATTTTTCTTCAGTTTAGTCGTTACATATATGTTCTGCCAAGATCTTTTTCCTTTGCCTTATGACACGACGATTCTATAGGAAGATAATTTAGTGTTTATTGGACGTTTACAAATAAATACGACGAGGTGTCCATCGCAACATATGGTTTCTGATGATAATGATCTGAGTCGTGTAATATATATACCAGCGAATTTTGATGTCTCAACAAAACGAACTCTTTGCCAGCTTCTCATATCGATTGCACATGGGCAAATTGATTTATAAATGTATTATATAAGTAACATTATTTATGACAGCTATCGTTTCATAAGTAATTATTTTTGAGAACGGATATATTCAGCAACCGTATTCTGTATGAGTTACTCAAATAGCAATTACCAACAACGTAACTGTAAGTTAGCCTCTCTACTTATTATTATTATTATTCTCGACTTTTCCGTTCACAGAATGACTATGGCTCCGAAGTCATCCGTTCCAATATGCTCGTCGCGTCGATATTCAACCGTCATGATATGGCTAATTGGATCTAGCCATTGGACTCAACGGATCCGTTGGCCACGAACGCCTTCGTTTTCAAGTCTAATCAATAAAGTTGATAGCCTTTAGGTATAGGTACCCGCCTGACGGTCTTCTGCCGTTCTTATAATTGTATGTTAATTCCGAAGTGCAGTGATAATTGTACTTTCCTTTACAATGATCCTAGAAACACCTGCCGTAGGCCGTCTGCCGTGTCTACCAATACTTGTACCTTTATACGCTGACATCTAATGGCCCCGAAGGGCATAACGACATGTGTATTGAAACGAGATGGAAATTATCTGATGGACGCCTGTGCTACTAAGGTTGCTATTACCTCTTTTCGGATCGGCAGCGCACGACGCTAAAACGAGGGAGACTAAATATTTATAACGAGACCTTATTTAACTGTTCAATAAATATATATCAAATTGAATATTAATAAGCGCTCTTCCTTTTTTCCCTATTAAATAAAATATCACCTTGCGTGTAGAACGGCTTGACGGAGTCGAGTGCCGCGATCAAGCTATTTCGAAAATTACTTACAATCATTACAATGTACAGTTGTTCGACCGCAATGGTATTTTTTAACACCTGTCCCAGCTCTAGTCAGTACGCCCAACCTCAATCAAGTTGTGGAATAGATTATTATCAAGTGAAATACATCATGTTCCTACAGATGATCCACGAAGTATCTCACCTACTGTTACTTTAGCAGTACGTAAATGTGTAAGCATTGGACACAAATACTCAGAGAGGACTCCGCTTTGATTTGGCCTGACAATGGCGGATTCTATCTATTCTTTATAGCTATTAGGTAAGTGCGTGTTCGTGCAATGAAGTGCCGTCACCATCAGCCACCCTTGAATACGTTTTCTGTGTTGTGCTTGAAGAGAACGGAACTTTTCCAGCATATAATGCCATTTAAAGAATAAAACTAATGCACGACATGTTAAGGGTATGGTTGGTATGCAGTATGCATAATAGCACGTAATTGAACGTACCGTGCAAACGCTGTTGGTTCGCTATGGGCCTCAACGGCCCGAACTATTTGTAGCAATTTACAAATTAATCTGCATGTTCCCGGATATTTAAGCACATTAAGAATCTAATGACTGAGAGTGAAATAGTATTTACTGAATGAAAAAAAAGAATGCACTCGTCATTGAAAAAGTCGAGAGACCGGATGGCCTAAAACAGTTGCACCTAAGGCTTTCTAGCCAATCACAAATTTGGCTTGTTTTTGGCTATTTAAGGGAAACTATGATGCTGCAAGCTCAGTGAGAATAATAGAAAAGGTCAAGCCTTGGCCGAAACATTCTAGCCTATCCACCATATAGCCCCACTTTTGCTCCGTACGATCAGCATCTGATCTGGAACCTCCTAGGTTCTTTTAATAATGACCCTATGCAAGGTCACGCACTTGCTAGAACTTTAGGCAGGGGTCACCCAATATATTATATATAAAACGAATCGACAGATGGCGCTAGCGTCGGATCGGCTAATTATCTCTAGTAGAACGACCATCAAACGTCTTTCCTGTTGTTTTCATTAAGCTCTGGTCGTTAGAGGCGATGCGCCGATATGTCCAGTCATAAAGCTAGAAAAGACGGATATTCGACGTTGCCTTGTTCACTATTTGCGCTCTGGAAAAGTCCCGCTAAGGCAAAAAGGATTGTTTGCAACGACGAAGCCGAACGTGCAATAGGCGTAACCACCTGTCAATTTTGGTTTAGAATCTTAGATTGCAATTTGAACGATAAGCCATACTCCGAGCGGCCAACAAGGGCCAACAACTACAAACTGCAGGCACCCCTTGAAGCAAAATGTATTCGAGTGGACCCAGGAACTTCCTCCACTGTCAGAAGGTGATTCAGGTGACCATTGCCAGTCGCCTGGACGAACTAGAAACATTGAAACAGAAGGGAAGGAATTCAGTGATAATAAAAAAAAGTAGTTTAACAATACGTCTTTTGCTACTTGCGTGACAGAAGAGCAAGTTTGGTGAAAGATTTATCTTTTACGACACCCCTAAACGTAAACCAGAATGGCCAGATCCACTGAGTTCGGCGCGACAAAAAAATAATCATGGGTGAAGGCTCTACTTCTACATATAATGGGACGAGAGGGAAGCGTCATGCTATTCGTTACCAGTGAAGAATTACACGGGACCATTGCGAAGATCGTCCCATTCCTCTTAACTGCAGAATCGGCAGGAAAAAAACCCTGGAGTGGCAAGGGACGACACAAAATGATATTTGTGTGCGTTGACGCTGCATTGCCTTCGTAACCCAGCGAGCGCTAACAGACCTCCAGTGGGCAACTCTGCTCTAACTGGCACACAATCCGGGCATCACGCCGTCTGATTAATACATGTTTCTATCAATGCAGTATAGTTAAGACGCAAACACTTCAGAACAGAGGCCGAAGTGCGCAAATGGAATAGATTGCTTCCAAGGACGATGTTTCTCTACTTTGTAAGATACATCAGTTACCAGAAAAATGGGCGAAAGTCGTAGGGAGCGCAGCACACCACATTGACTAAATGTGCTCACTTTCAAAAGTTAATAAATACATCTTTGTAGTTAGAAAACAGCATGAACGTTTTACTTACTCGTTTAATAGACAAGATATCATTCGAAAAGGCTTGGGCAGAAACCGTGCTTCTGAACGACCTAAGCTGATTTTTTCACAACTTCCTGAAACTTCTTATTGCACAAATTGTCAGTGTTGTCAAAACGTGACTACATTTTTAGCGAAGGTAGCGTCTAAGGGGCCTATCTAGTAATGATCAGCTGGTTATTAGCCCTCACTTGTTTGGTCCCTACCGCACCGCAAGCTATGTGCTCGGCGCGGATATATTTCAGGGCCTACAAGATGAATGATTCATTTCTAACATTGACATTGACAAGGGTTGCGCAGAAAATGCTTGCCGGCACAGCAGATTACTGCCAACTGAGATCAAAGACTTTTTGTAGAAACGCTGCTAATGATACCACTTGGTTTAAACTGGGCTTTCGCTGACAGCTTCTGTGAATAACTTTAACTATATATTATATGAATGTAATTATACACAACCCAAACATGCCATCTTTTACTAGGATCATTACATCTATTGTACCAAATCAGGTTAGCAGACAGTCAATACTTACCCGCCTATATATAACTTGGTGGAATCCATAGCTTATAAGTTAACATCCTTCTTATGACCAAAGTCTTTCTCAAAACGCTGTGCGCGCATAAAGATAATCGATGAATTTTGAATTTAGGTGAAAGCTTATTGGCTTATAGTTCGGTACGTATTAACTTTGGTCGTTGGCGTTTTTATTATAGAACTGCAAATAGACGCCAGATTAAGCTACGCTTACTTTGCCAGTTATACGAAGCTCAATCTTTAAGCGGTATGGCGTTGGTTGTATTGTCAGCCGACCAGCTGAAGCTCATTCCATTACCCTATCAGCAGCACTGCCATACGATAGCACACTGTATTAAGTTGAGGTCGCAGACGATTGACTTTGGGGGTTGCCGCTGCTGCTGGCAGTAGCCGGAGCGGCGGTGGCGGCGAAACTTCTGTTTGGTCGGTCGGTCGGTCGGTCGGTCGGTCGGTCGGTCGGCCGTTGTCGTCACCGCTGTCAGTCACAGAGTCAGCATCATAATCCTCAAGCGGCGCGCGGTCACAATATGAAGCCGCCGAATATATTAAATTTTATTATTTGACCATATTATACATTCTAATTTGTATACCACGTTTGTTCCCGTATAAATTATCATTACTATTATATACTGTCGTTCGCAGTTGCTAGGAGTCAAGTGAAAAATTCTATATGCGACAACTCGAGCAGTAATAAATTTACCTGTCGTACCTATTATTAGAGGTCGTTGACTTTACTAAAGTGGGAAAATAAAGTACGGCCGGGCAAAGAAGAGTAGCACAGCACAAGCCGAGAGCAGCGCCATAGTAGTGGGGCGGGGGGCGCTGGGTGGGATGTTATCAGCAATGTGGTGTGCGCATAGAGCTGTAACGCTATAGGCAATCAAGTGTTAGCTTTACGTCCATGGCTTCGCACGTACGTAAACTAATAAATCTTAGCAATGCATTATTTGAATGTGTCTTTTTTATATTTCGTTTATAGATCCAATCCAGTTGGTTACTTTGACTATTGCTGGAGCTACGTGTATATGCATATAGAAAAGGCCTACAATCTCTGGCTACTCAACCATACATATTTATTGCCTGCGTTCTTGTCGATGCGAATGAAGTATCCGGAATGTTGTAAAAAACCTAAATCAGCTGACAACAACAATTCACACTTTGGTTATTGTTGAGCAACGATATCTCTAAATGGCAGTTGTTTCTGTTCTGCGGAGGCATTAATATAATTTTCTATGGTATTTGCGAGCGACGGAAACATTATACTAACTTGGTAAATTTGGCAGAGTCAGTCGTCTTCTTCTCTTTCTGTGTAAATTTATTTACGTAACGTGGTCTACTAGTTCATCACTGCGTACAGCGTCTATCAGTGGATGTTTCTTCTGCTTGCTTTGCGTGCAAGCTTTAATCGTAGTAAAAATTGCCTGCCAAGTTCCTCGAAGATCGAAAAGTCGTTTCGATGCTTCGACGTTTACCTAGTTACCTGTCTCGTGTGCTAAAAATATCCGTTACGCGTGTGGGAAAATTCTCTGCTTTATAAATACTTCGCACCCTAAACTTTGAAATATTGTATCAGCGTTTCCTCTTACCTTACTAACTTTAGGTTTAAATGCATCTTTGTCTATTACTACACGAACGTCTGACATGCCGACTGACTGACTGGCTGTGTTGGACCGTCTAGCATGAAAGGAAAGTTACACGATGCCGTGAGGGGCGATGAAATAGGGTGAGGATTCTCTTTTGCCAGCAGACCCCATGAACAAAAAGATCCTTAAAGACAGCGCTCCAGAGAAGACGAGTGTGTTCTTTCAACTTTAATCAAAGCAATTAGCAAATTTTAATTTCAACATTCTTTGATTAATCGAATGCAGAGTTGTGTACAAGGGATAGCATCGTCGGGTGCAGCAGAAGACGCTTCTAAAAATTTAAACAAAGGGTATACGTTTTGTTCAGCGTTGATCGGTGTGTCCTATCCAAACAATGGAAGACAATGTTTGGGGCAAACTTCCTTATCCACAAACAAACACTTCGCTGAGCTATACGGACTCAGGTAGGCTCCTATTATGTTTGTTAGCATTTTGATCGTTTCTCGACGACCCATTCGCCTGCTTTTCCTATATAACATAACGTACGAACATATGGAAACCTCAAGAATACCAAGCGAGGTAAGAGAGGTATCCTTTTCGAAGCTGAATCGATCTGTCTTTGATCCACATTCTAATGTCCCCAATCGATCTTGCCCCTTCAACTAGGCCCGCTGATTAATAGGATTTCTTAGGCAAATCTTTGCCAACCCTTAGAATGTCTCGTGACGAAAGGAGAGACTCTTGTTAACGTACACGAAAAATACAGTGACTATTTGTATATTCCAAGTTAAACCTTAATCGAAAAATGCTACAGGTCCGCTTGCTAATCCAGCATAACGAACCCGTATCGCAGCAGTGCTCTGTTCGCAGCTAAATTCATCATCCGATATCGAGCTCGCTCACGAGTGTCGTTTCAAAGCCAAAAACAACAGAACGCGTACCTCAAGCCAATTGCACAAACATATATCACATATAAAGTACCGTATAATGAAATTTTCGTGCCCGTTATGATATCGTATATTACATCAACCATTTTTCAAAGTATACGCGGTATGAACCGTGTTGAAACAACTAAAAGTTCAAGCTGTGACAGCTCAGCTGTTTTTTTTTTTTCAATTTAACGATTTATCAAGAACATAAAGAAACAAGTGAAGAAATTTCCTCTTCTTCTCTTGCTGTCATAATTTTGTTAATCGCTTAAAAGCACTTAGTTATTTAAGATTATTTAAGTTAAGCTAAGTTATTTAAGGCAGCGTGCGTAACTCGAATTCAAAATACATTAACATTGTATTTTGTCTCACAAAGTTAATGCCATAGTACGTTAGTGTAAATGTCATATTGGATCGCTTCGTGATAACTTTAAATCTCTTTAAGACTGTATCAACAATATGACGTTCAAGTCGCTGATTTATGTGTCGCTGGCACTTTGGTCTGAGAATGCGATTCAACCCCGATTATAGCCTACGATTGTTTAGGGATGACAAACCGAAGGCACCAGGACAGAAGCCTTAAAGCGTGCCTAGGGTCACGTGCCTGTTCGAGCGTCTGCTCAACTCAACGGGCTCGTTCGTGCTCCGCGCTTTGTACTACCTCGACACAACGGAACAGGTCGTCTGGCATGCCAGGTTCTCTCAATGTATGTGTTAAAGGTCGTTCAACGTCGCTTTCATCATTGCCCTCAGCTGTCGTGTTGTTGTTTCTTGATAGTTTCACTCGCCACAATTTACAGGGTGTGCAAAAATCACATGGCTACCTTGAGTATTCTACTAATGAGGTTCGAACATTAACTCTATATGTTTAGTATTATCCAGCCGAGTTAGGAGATGAGTGCTGAAGTCGGCGATCGAATAGTTGAGACAATGTGGAATATCCTATTATTGCTTTCGGAACAATCTGAAGTTGAGTCGGCCTAGATTATTCGAACATGCTAGGTGAATCGATACCTTATCGATACGAAGGCACAATTAAGGTGTAACATTTAAAAAAACAACTATTATTCCAACCTCTTAGAAGAGTCGGACAACAAGCTGAGCAACGCTAAGCAACCTACTTCTTAATCATCCTGTACCCGAATGATTAAGAAACATCGATTGACAAACGTTCTAGGCGTTCAAAAGGGCAAATTGGCTTCGTACCTTGTCATTTTCAACTGTAGAACTATATATAATCGTCCTTAACAATGCAGATTCTACACGCGTGGCACGTGTCTGGCGAATTTATAACGAGATGACCTGGACTCTGACCATTGCCTTGCATAGTATGAGCACTTCACCGCGTGCACACATTCCATGTCTAGCTAAAGTGCACTGGTCTTATCCGCTCATGGACTCAAAGCGGTGAAACCCAACTTCCTACGACCCACACATAGAGCCTACTTCATTAGTCATGCCGCAAAGCAAATCGGTGATCAGCTTAATAATATAACGGGTATGATGATGACTAAATACGCTGCTTACGATAAATAGGAGTGAATTAAAAAAACAATCACTCAGCTGGGCTAACAGTGCTAAGGTTGGCACCAATCTGGTCTCGATCAGAGTTGCATCATTACGCTAACGTAGGCAGGAACAAAAAGGATTGACACAGTGTGAGATACTGATTTAGCAGAGTCCTAGGGTTAAGCAATTTCATGCTTAAGTTGTGTTTCTGAGGGCGGTTCTGATAAATGTTGATCAGTTTTTCTATCCTTTCAAAATTTACATCCATATATGTTAGAAACGGCGTGTATTATCTGCTCGTATGAAGTATGTTAGGCGACGATTACGACGATGCCACTCATTTGTCCGCCAATGCATCTTCTCATAAGGTGCACTTTGAAAAATAGAATGAGTGTACGCTTATCTATTGGCGTACATATCTACAAGCGGCATTAGTATGTGGTTGGAAGAGCTAAGCAATATATAATGCGTAAGCAGAAGTAGGATGACCGACCGCTCGCTTTCACCTCCTCGTTTTTCGTTGCGTCCTCCTCTTCCCCCTCACCCGCTAGTCTTCGTTCTTCTCCTCCTCCTCCTCCCCCTCCCCCTCTTCCTCCTCCTCTTCCTCTTCCTCTTCCTCTTCCACTTTCTCGTGGGTACTTGAACTAAGCGAGCTGCTCGTCCAGCGAAGAGGGCGGAGGCGATTCTCGCCCCAGGCTTTCTCAATGTGCCAACAGTTTCGCCAGTGGCTCAAGTGTTGATCTTTCTTATTAGAACGACCATATACAGCCAGGCACACACATTTGCCTGGCCACTGATTCTATGCCGATGACAGCGTATATAGGAGGAGTCATCACTTATGAATATATCATCTCACATATATATGGATGTATGTATGCGTTGATTATAAGTGCAACGCATATATACTGATGTCATCATGACAGTATGGCTGGTCACCAAAAATGTCGCAACTATACTTACTGCCAACGTTCAGCCTGATTAACGGATTCACATAATACGTGTAGAGTCGAAAATTATTTGCTATTTCTGCACGACGACAATTGATTTTTGCATCCCTCCTCCGAGACAAAATAAATACAGTGAAGGAGTGTTGCGGGAACCGATACAGACGATATTTTCATGATACAAGATATGGGCTATACGGCGGATGCGTTCATAGTTCCCACATAGGTTTAGTCAGTTTTCGCCGGCTAGCTAGGGACGACGGTGGATAACGCCTCTTCTGTTCACTAGTTCCTAGTAGATTTTTTTGAATTGTAATTGCGTTAGTTGTTGACGGCAGAGGTCTGCTCGATAGAGATCGCTTCGCCATGTGGCAATCCATAGTGCACGATACTTCTCCAGTGTTACCAGGTGCACTGCATCGTTTGTCTTGACATCAGTCTGGACCTTGCTGGAGAACTTGTACATTTTCATCGTCTGTGATCCACGTTTCCGCTATGAATTCACTCGGGTTCGCTGCGTCTCTGCAGCGTCTTACAGATATAATTTTGATCCGGCTAGAGCTTCTGCGACAGTTTGTGCGGCGGCCAAATATCACGCGCCTTGCGTAACCAGCTTTCTTCAGATACTTTAAACCTGTTTAGTGCCTTGACAATATCATAACTGTTTACGTGTCGATTTTGCTTAGGTCGGTTTCGCAATTGGTCGATTACCGTGAAGAGCACTCTTCACATCGACATCCCTAAAGCATCTTGATAACAACCCATATTTTGTTTATAAGCATGAAAATGTAATACAATTGTAGAATCTTTATAGAAGCTTCACTCATATTTTGAAGCTGAATAAAAGTCTTTTAGCATATCTACTACTAGGTTGTCGCTCACTTGCCGCCGACGTCCGACGCGACTCATTGCCTTAGATATGTGACTTCAATACCATCTAACGAAAAAGACGATCTACAACTTAACATTGCAACGTCGATCGCAGCGAAAAGCCGTACTAATCGTAATTAACTTACTATTATACAATGTTAACATACTGCGAACTTGAATTTAAGTTCAAATCGAGCTTTGCCGCAGAGCTATCGGATTGCGGCCTTTGAGCTCTCACAGTATATACTGAATCTTGTTGAATGTCTTTGAACGACCGTTCGCCGATCTGCGCCACATGGAAGGCTATAGATACGTTATTTCATATTAGCCAAGCTTGGCCAAATCGATCCTGTAAAACCTGACTAAACTTGAACGTATGAGAGAACCGCTTGAATCAGGCACTGTTCGTCGTGATCTCCGCGTCCCAGGGAACTTATACGTATAACTAGAGAAACTGCAAAAGCTAGACTCAGCAGTATCGAAACGTTATCTTAGACATCTATACATGTCTTGTATATAATAGGTAACCTTTGTCATATGTCATAGTTTGAGGCTCCTGCCTAACCCACTGCTAAATTTCAAAGAGCTCATGCCTTTTAAATCTCTAGGTCCTCTCTGGCAACTAGCTACTTCACAAGTTTTCTATACTTCTTTTGATCTATATCGCAATGGTCTCGTCGCAAGAAGGCTTCGATGAGTGGAAACGGTCCTCAAGTAGCTGTGCCCCTATTGATGTTATATGTTCTTTTGTACTCCGATTGTTGCCTCGTATGGAGTTTGTCTAGCGGCTCTACCTCGTCTATTTAATGTATTATTAGTAAGTTGACCGGTCGAAGGCTGTACCAGTGCCCAAAAGAGCGGTTTATATACGAAGTGCCCACAAACCCAGCCGGCAACAACGCTCAGGTCCTCTGCATTGTGCTCAAAGACTTTCCGCTGCGTACTCGCCGGTGATAAAAAGACTGAAGCTGAACTAAGGACGATGGAGATCACAGAGAAGCCGCAAATTGGATTAGCCAAAGTGAAATGCGACATAGAACAAGGGGTGGGCGGTAATATCGAATGAGTCTCACTACGCACTTTGTGATACACGTCCCGTGAATAATGTTTAATGATAGCAAAACGAACAACGTTTAAGGACAAACTTTGTCCCTGAAGGATAATACCTTTGGGAGACGTCCGTGTGCATTTAGGCCTGTTTGCACCCGACTGGACCAGAGGGTGGTTGCTAGCAGAAAAAAGACATCGGCCAGCTTTTCATGGGTGGTCTCATATCTGCTTATAGGCAACTGGACGCGCCTTCTCAACACTCTATGCTTAATCTATTCATTATTTTACCGCTCGCGCAGAGCTCATGAGCAATGTGTTACTCCGACTTGTCCAACCATAAATTTCGGGAAACTGCCATTATGATAGATACGTATCAGTTAGACATATACGGTGTATTCGACTACCGGTGAGAAGATGCAATATCGGACACAAGGATACATAACCTTTGCCCATTTATTAGTACTACATGGCTGATAATTATACTTTATAGTCGAATCATCCTGCTAAGCATTGGCGCCCGAGAGCTTCGTGTATCATCCGCTAAAACCTGATAAAGCCTTTCAGCGCCTTTTTCAAACGCACGCATGCTAAAAGTGCCGTCTAATATACAAAGTTGGGTCCTTCAAAGCAAACAAGATCGAAATACAGTTAGGGCATTAACAACTCTTGAGTTGTGGATCAATTGTAGATATCAACTAGACATTTAGATGACATAAGTTTAAGAATTCTGGAAATTTTTCCTAAGAACATTGAAATTTTTATATTTTCCTTAAGTTCAACGATGTTTTCTATATCTCAGAACGAGTCCGGAGTTGGTTTGATCGGGGGGTCGTCTTTAGAGTAAGTACAACTTACATCCTAATTGTACAGTCACTGACATGTTCGACAGGCTATCTCGATCAGGTAACATATAGCACATTGTTAACATTCGAGAAAATCAAATCTGAAAATAATTATTCTTAATTATCTCACGATGTATGAGTAGCTGGTGTGACTGATACGATAATCGTATTACGGTATTGCTGATGATATGAAAGCTATACAAAACTGAATTGCTGAAATAAGGCATGTATTTAGTAATCACTTTCACTTTTTTATATTCCTATAAATCGTCGTATATATGCAAGATCTTGAATAGCTGAAGGACCAAAAGTCTCTACCGAAGACCTCTGAAGTATTTTAGGCCAACAGTGTTGGCTGTTTCAGTGAACGCCAACTTGATGACCTGTCCCTTGTTCACACATTTGAAGTCAGTCACTCTTGAGCCATATGTCCCGAAGTCGAATGTATGGAAGTTCCGTGTACTCGCTCACAAATATCGGGCTCGCTAATATATAACACGGCGTCTGAACCTACTTTGAGTGGCTGGAATAGATGTCTTTCTGGTCCTTCTGCTGGCTAGCAGCAGCAGCAGCAGCAGCAGCCAGCTAGCTAGCTAGCTAGCTAGCTAGCTAGCTAGCTACAGGTACGTGGCTCCGTTGCTATATAGTCGTAGTCGTGAATGTCATTATAGTGTTCTCGTCGCTTGCCATAGCGACTTCTATACTTCAGCACTTGAGCTTCGATTCTGGTTGAAGCGTACCATTCATCCTTCGTCTTGTTCTCGGCCACCAGCGACAACAGTAACTCGATCAGATCACAATGATCTGCCTTGCCGTCCTTCTCTCGAATCATTCCGTTTCATTCTTTCGTTCGCTATCTATTGGTGCTTCAGTCTCAAGTAGATGACTTCATCTCTACTTCTTGAGCATCCTATATAGAAGAGCATTATGGGTCGCGCCTTCGCGCCAACCCCCCTTATAATAATAAAATCATGTATAATACAACGGCAACAACAATGCGTCAACGACTATCGGTCGAACGGGCTAGACCAGCCCAGGCTGCACCCGTTGTTCGGGTTCCGATAGAGCTTGAAGGCGCATACCTGTACCTTTATGAGATTGCTCAAAAATGATACTTTACGAGAAAGTGTTCGAGATCACTGAATGTTACTGACTTGTAAATGAACATCTATGAAAGACAATAAAATTTCATAGTTGGCTATAAACAATCGTATTCATAATAAACGTATGTGAACGTGTAGGTTTCCCTGAAAACTAAATACTTTCAATAATCAAATGTAAATTATGGTGGCTGCGTCGACACATGGACATTTTAGCCAAGTAAATTCATCTGTGGGAGTTCAGACGAGAGGAGGAGGATGTCATCTTGTCCACCCCCACTCTTTTAAAAATCTCCCCCCTCAACGCATGCTGGCTATGAGTTTCTCGGCAACGTAGCCTTTGTTGCTGTAGGACTCCGCTAGGTTTCATGGTTAATGGCAGTGAACAGTGAGAACCGTACGAAGGAAAGAAGTAAGAAGTTGCACAGAAAGGACCAGGCTGTGAGGCGAAATATCAAAATTGAACAGAATCACAGATCAGAGAGAATGTGTCTGCCGCCACTGCTGCTGCTGCTATTGTCGTCAGTAACACAGTGAGCGATACGAAAGAGCTCACAATGGAATAAGGAGGGGGGAGGTTGTAGAAAAACAGGATAACGATACTGGGATCGATTTAACGAAATGGCCGTGGGGTAAAAAGGGAAAGGTGAAGAATGTCTATATTGTTAATGTATATAGATGGATGCATGCAGTAAGTAGAATAGAACTAGCAAGCGATAGCGGCACTGGTGGGCGCCAGAAGGTGTGAGCCGAACACAACAAAGCGAAATAGACATGCCGCCCACTTGTCTGTTCCTAACGATGCTACTAAAAGAATCATGGGCGGCCTGAATCATACAGGACATTCATACAAACTCTGACACGAATAGCAACCGAGCACGTGTGCATGTTAAAAGCAACAGTGTAGGTAAGACTAAGTCCACCGACACTCCTTGCATACCTCTTTCTACCATGCCTGGTCAAAATGACATAATTAAACAAAGGTTTCAGTCAATTGGTAGCCGAATGAATTAGAAAATCGTAAGACAAAGCTAATTTCACCTCATAACTTTATAAGAACGTTGTAGTTTTCTTTTGAAAACGCTAGAATTGACCAATAATGGTAGCTTTAAAGTCGCGATGCCGAGGAATAAATTTTTTCTCGTTTCAACAAATCTCACAGAAGCGGTCGGAGGTAAATCTCTATTCAGACTAGATGAACCGTATCCACGAATGTGGATACGGTTCGTCTAGTCTGACCAATCTAAAGATTCAAACCAGGAGTTTGCAAAGTACATATATATTTGTAACATATATGGCAATATTCAAATAGTTTCACAGTGATAATAACGTCGAAACAACTTGTCTCTGAACATATCGCTTTTACACGCTAATCATTCGCCGGTCAGGCCCTGCTGTAATTCGGAAGACGTTGTGTGTCCTTAACTAACAGCTTCGAATAACTCATGTGCTAGCATTAATTCTAATGCTATCAGGACACGTTCAAAAAAGACACTCAGAAATAGGCAAAGAACATTTTCTGGGCTGGACTGGAGTGGGTAAAGGTCAGACAACAGAGTCAACAGCAGGTGAGCGGAGTTGAAAAATGATGAGGGTAAAGTATGACTTCAAATGAAAATGACATAAAATTCACAACACATTCACGATCATTTTGCTGAACCGCGCTAATCCGAAGTCTATCTACCTCATTTGACTATTTGAAAATTGAAAACAACGAAATAGTGTTGAAAAAAAAAAACAGCATTACATTACGGCCTTCAACAACAAGCTCGTGTCAGATATTGAAAGCACTGACCGCGTAGTGCTATCAAATGCCAAAAGGAAATAAATGAAAGCTATATATATATATATATATATATATATATATATACGCACACAATTGTTATCCTGGCACTAGATCTATTATTTTATCTGATTAAATATTGATAACCAGCCATTAACCTGTCACTGCTTTAACTCTCTTTCTTGTACCGTGTATTTTAGGTACATACAATACAAGGATAACATACTCCAAGACACATAGACGTTCATCAAAGGGCTATGGGGCCTGATAGAGAATTACAAAATCGACAACTTAATATCGGCAGCACATAAAATAATAGATCTAGTGCCAGGATAATAATTATGTATATTTATATTGCTTTAATTTGTGTCCTTTTGGCATTTGATAGCACTACACAATCCGTGCTTTCAATATCTGATACAAACTTATTGTTGGAAGCTGTCTTTCAGATATCCGATTTGATGCAATTTTTTTTAAGCATTACTTTGTTGCCTTAAGCCTCGAGTTAGCACGACTCGGCGAAAGAACTCTCCCAATATCGCGGTAGGCTGCTAAGACGACGTATTCTGAGCTTTATGTTATTATCATTTGTAATTATGTATTACTGTTATTATATTGTCAATCTCAGTATTATAATTCTATCTCCCAAGTAACTTTATCAGCCTGCAATAAGAAGTGAACGTTAAGTACATTCTCTCTCTTTCTATATATGTATATGTGTGTGTGTATATATATGTGTATATATATATGTATCTATATATATATATATATACATATATATGTAAAAAGAGGCTTCTAATTTCTGCAGAGTGAAATGAAATAAAATTTTATTTCAGCGCAACTGTCTGAAGCCGTTAGGTTCATAATAGGCTACTAGTTGGAGGATTGATTTAAAGGTGATTTAGGTATAGTTGTTTAACACCTCAGGTACAGGACAAGCATATATATTGGTGCAAAATTATTATTAAAGGTAAATGATTGCATTAGCTACTCACATAGATATTACTGAAGAAAGTGCACTCAACGATTACTTTAGTTTTTGTTATACGAGTACTCTCTCCTGTTAGTAGGCATACGTCTATTAGTTGTTTCTCAAGTACAAGGACGAGATTTATTTTACATAAACGGTCGATCGCATGATATGCGTGTCTGTATCGTATCACTATATTCCAACTCTGTCTCTTCCTCAATTTGCTGTCATTTAGCGAGATGACTTGCTGGTCGAACGCCTGCACAGGAGGTCTAATTGCCTCCCAAAGCCGCGTCCAAACGGTCCAGCTTAATTATCGTTACTACATATAAAAGCGCATGCCGTATGACTAGACTATAGTTCACAGTTAATCATAAGCCCACAATAGATAAGAGTTATTATATTAACAACAATAATGACATTAAGGCTGGTTGGAATTGAGATTGTATTCCTAATATTACCACCGCTAGTTGTGGGCGACCCCGCGCTGAGCAAACCCCAGGCGGCCATGCTGTGCGCAATGAAAATGTACGACCCTGACGGTTTGTTGTTCCATGCACACGAGGTAAGGAGACGTCAAACGATAGTCATCACGATGATGATATCATAATTCCGACTTAACATAACACAGTTGAACGGGGAACTGATCATGCCCGATCGAGCACTCGTAATTTAACACAAGACCAAATTAAACATTTACATTAGCCCGACCATTATGTTAGATGCATCGCCCTTCGTACGGCTCCGTCTCAGCCAGCGGAACTAACACTCGAGCTCCACTTACTATGTGATCGGTAGAATATTACTTCAGTGATAAAAAGTTTGCAATGCGGTCAAAAATTATTGGAGACTGGTTAGAGCGACACACGAGGATGACATGACGATGCTAGAGGAGTGCCGGCGGTTAGTGAAACGCTAGACAATGGATTTTGCGAATTTGATACGGCGCATGTTTATGTGGGTAAGCGCTCTCAATGAACGACTTGATAAATCACCTCCTTTGCTATGGTTGCCATTGCCGCCATGTCTTGTGTGGATATGCCATATGTAAAACAATAAGCAACATGTTGACCTGGCCGGAACTGAGAGGCCATGTCCGTTCGAACAAGCCGAATGAAAAAAAAAGCATATTTATAGTTAATTGCAGCCGTACGTCTATAAATCTATTCGAGGTGACATTAATTTGCATACTGGATCACCCCAGTTGAAATGAGGCTAATTTATTGGGTCACACGAAGCTCCAGTACAAGTCGAAATCGAAGTTCAACCAGACGGACAGCCGAATGTATCACATACTCTATTATCTAACCCGCCTTTCATTGTACGCTCACGCGTTCGACTGGGCGTGAAGCACCGGGATATAAGCAAC
>NW_019213344.1:201391-230289 GCF_002532875.2 Varroa jacobsoni | reverse complement strand
ATAATGGTAATAGTAATAGGCAAATAATCGTAAATAAAGAGTGTATTGGCTATCGTCATCAGCGAAATAGACTACGTTTTGAATTGAATGGTAAACTGCTTGCTTAAATATGAAATGTTGTTTTTTTGCTTAGTTTAATAAGAAGTTTCGCAATAAGGATCATAATAATAACAAGAAGCGCTACTTAATATTGTAGGCTCAAAGTTACTAGTTTGTCAGGACTGAACCAGCTTATTTCTACGATGAACGCCCTGTCGCTTTAATTGATACAGCCCCATGTGTACATTCAGTGCCTTGAAAAATGCTATGGGGTTTCGCTTAACGCGAAAGCTAATTTTAGTCATTTCTTTGCGATTGATACTGATGCTGATGAACAAAAACAACGTAAATTTCTTTCACTATTAAATATATTAAAATATGATTACATCATACGCGTAGGTAAAAGTGAACCTGTTTTTCTAAACAAAACCTCGGAATCGGCTGTGTTCGCGCCTATATCAATACGAAACTTCTATCACTCATTCGTACGTAGTTTTTTTTTCAACAGAAACACAATATCCATTAAATGTTATATTTAGCATATAGTTATTGAACGGCTCGCACTTAGCAGCACCATTTTACTATGTGGCACTATTTGTATGACAAAAATATATCTATCGCCTATCTAAAGGATCGTTCCTCTTCTCCTTAGCAATTAGACTTCAATTCATCTATTTCTGATAGACCAAGTAGCCGGATTGATAGTTCAGAAATCGATATGTGCTTATTCACAATTCGTCTAACCGGCATCTCCACTGAGCCTGAATTAAGGATGACGTGACTGTCCACTGTCAGGACTCAGCCTACGAATATGTTGGACCGGCTATTGGCTGGCACCGGTAGGCTGACGATGGTGACGAAAGGCCATCTGCTGGTGTGTTCAGCACTAATCTTTACTCATGTATGTAGGTAATAACAAGTGCATCACGGAATTATATTAAAATAACAATCGAAACTAACAACGCTTGCCAGAACAAAAAAAACACCGCTTCGTAAGCTTTCAGTCACGAAAACATATCCATATCTCGATAATGAAGTACGAGATTGCATGCAGTCGGCAACAGGTACAGATAACAGTAAATATCTCGGCTATATTTTAGTATCTAATAACTATGAAAATAGCATAGATTTATTTTGTTTCGCTAGTCCTTATCGTCTCCGTCTTCCACATAAATACACAATGTGGACGCTTTGTTACTGGACGAACACGGCCTCATTCTTGATTTCGGTGCCGCAAATCGGCCTTAATTCGTATCAGACGACTCTTCCTGCAAAAATGACGTACACGCGATACGTGTATTTAGAGGCTTGCTGTTTAAACCAGAGAAATAACATTTGATAAAATGATGTTGGTACTTACACATGTGCATACGGTTTGCCCAGATGACCAGACGTACACTGAGCGATTGTCATTGTTTGTTATATATAAAGAAGCACTAGTGAAGCAAACACATTTACCATTGTCGTTCGTACTGGAAATCTAGCGTTTGTATGTATTGCCTTAGCTATCCTATTCAGGACTTACGCAGAAACACAACCTTCGCTCAGAAACGGCCTGACAAATAGCGATCAATATAGTATCCGGTGCAGCTGCTGCTTAGAATACTATTTTTATAACAATCCAATAAGGGAAACGGTAGGTAAAGACGAGACTTATTCGCGAGTTAGATCTTGCGATGATATTTCTACTTCTGATTACGTTTGTCAGCTACGTTGATGTGGCAATTGAGGCAGCAAGCGACTTGGGTTCGATAGGCTTTGGTCAGTTTCTAGCTGCTGCTAGCATACCTTGATGATATGGATCTAGAACTGCCACCCGCTGGCCCTTCTTCCCGAACAACAATGTTGGAATTAGGTCACTCCATTTATCACATTATCTCACGCCCACGTTTAAGACACAAAAAGTTGTATACAATGGTCTGCGTACTTCAATGTAAAACGTAGTAAATCGTAGCACTGAAAAGATATCATTATCTCCTTAGGTGGTAACAGTTCTTCACACACAAAAACAAATTCTCATTTGTAGTATAAGACAAATGATACAGATTCGATATAAACCTCAGCCACTTTACCCTATACGAACGTTTCGAAGGGGTGACAATTAGCTCTTCACCCAGGACGATCAGATATGTAGATATTTTATTAATTCATTTAGACTGGTGTTTATCCACGTATATAAACCAGCGAAAAGTACCATATGATCGATTTTGTCGTGACATTCATGGACACGGCATTCTGCTGTTAAGTGATAAAACAGGGCTGAATGTTAACCTATTTATATACCGTCTTCGAAAAATGAAATCATGCTAAGCCAGCAAGAATCTAGAGGTTTGTGTAACGGATGCCGGCGGCATACGCTGATATTAAACACATTCATTAGAAAGATCTGTTTATTTAGGTGCTTCGTATCAAAACGGCACTCGATCAAAGTGTATTAATCGGTCAGTAAAAAAAAAAATTACTTACTTTTCAAATTTACCACACAGATACCATAATCATTCACCACCTTTGTAGCCACCGACCGTATTCACGACCCACTACCTGTCGTCTTGTCTGTCGGGATGAAATAAATAATAGATGCCAGTTTCGAATACGAGTGATAATAAAGCCTGTGAGACAAACGTTGTCGTTCGCGTTTTTTTAACGAATTTTTATGCTCAATTTTCACTCGGGGTCAATGGAGCCTATAGATTCTACAATGCATCGTACAAAATTCGCATATACAATAATAGCAGTATGGGCCCGCTTACAAACCCATTGAGGCAGTTGCATGTGTGTACAAGAATTTTTCGCGTGCTTCGGTTGCCTTCTCCAATTAAATCAGGAAACATTTGGGATGATTAACGGAAAAGTTAATTTTCGCCACGAAGAAACATAGCAAACGATCGGACTGAAGTATGGCCTGTCGAATATTTGTTTTGCTTGCTTTTCTACTCTGAAAAGGTGAGGATACCCACCACGATCTCGTTTCCCACCGAAAATCACCTGAAAGCATCATCATCTAGAGGTTGTATCGACCGAAGGTGCGCATATACTAACACTGCATGAAACGCAGTGCCATCTATTGACTGTTTGACGCAGTAGTTAGGCGCTTCCTCTACTCGCAAACGTTGAAAAATTTCAAGTACGCCCTCACAGATAGACATATGGATGCATTTAAGTCTATAAAAATGACCTCCTTCTCCCCTGTCAGTTCAACATCGTGTGTGTGCTGGCCGTTGGTGTGAGGACTGATAACAATACGTGGTCCTCTACGCCTTTCAGTCGGCTGTAAGTGGTGGCAGCGGATTTGCTCTCAAATTAGATGGACGTAGACGTGTCGAAGGCATTCTAAGCAATTCTCTGCCAGAAGCGTGCACTTAAAGATGTAGTTGTTTGGGTACGTTCCAAGAACTCCTCAAAGGTGAAAAGACCGGGAACGGAAGACTGATCCAACATAATGTCTTTCTCGGACAATTCATCAGCTCGTGTACGCGCACGAGAACAAAGCGACTAAGAACTCGACGAAGTCTGTGCGCGATAACGATTTTCTGAATAGCCAACCGTCGCTCTCTCCTCCGGTAACTCTCGTTTAATAGGGAGTGAGAGGGGACAGGGGAATGAGGGGGGTTGTGAGGTGTATGGAACAAGGGAAGTATAGGGACAGAGGGCGTAGAACATTATCGAATTATAACTAATTTCGACATGACGGTCGAGCTTCGTTAGCTCATGAGAAGCAAAGTCTGATTTCCTTTCTGGATGGCATAATATTTGTCTTTTTGCGCTATGCAAAGCGTGCGAAGGGCTCAATACACGAACTGGAATTAATCGAACGGTATGTAGAATCATCTATAGGCCCAAACCGCATTATCGTTTGCGATTTTTTACAAATTAACTATCACGTAATATATTTAGCTAATCACATATTTCGATCTAAATCAGACGAAAACAGGTACAGAAGCTCAGCATAGCCCAATGGACATTATCCAGGGTAAACCTTTATTTCCTCGAAAATCTGTACAAGGCTGGACGACGCGCAATAAAGTGGCTTCATTGTATTATATTTAGCAGAGGGTAAATTTGGCGGAGACAATAAGGTTTAATTTAACAAATAATGGGCACCCGTCCTGCCTTTGTGATTCTGAACTGGGCACGGAATACCATGTGCATGTGTTCAAAGCGGCAATATTGGCATCGAGTGGGATGTCTGAAGGGCGCTTAGATATAATTGTCCATTGTGGGTTTCAGTTCTCGGCCTCCCTGCGAACCTGCCTTTGCGAGCAATCCGTTGATTGTAGAGAAATGTCTTCTCGTCGTCGCGAGTGCAAAACGTGAGGTACCCTTTTTCGAGTTAATGAAACTTCGGCATAACGCACGGCAGTTGTCTGTCGCGATGGTATGCGTCTTTATTCAATGGTATTATTACATCAGTGGCATCGACTGACGCAATGACATACGTGGTAATGGTTTTCACGGCAGCCTCATAACTTCTGCTGGTTCATATAAACGACGCCGCGACGATGATTTCTTTATAAGCTAGCTCGGTAGCCGTTTAAACATGATATTATCGGGTTTGGCCGCTACGACCCACTGATAAACATAGTCTGTGTTGAGCGGCTAAATAAGTTAGGTCTAATCAGAGATCAGTATTATAACGTTTATCTTTAGCATGAAAAGATGTATCTTCTTGAAATTACTCTTGAAATTTACTATTATATTACCCGGAACTAACTACGGTCTCGTTTTAACGTAACGCATGATATTGAAGTATTTTTTCTTGCGGACCCACTTTACGGGTAACCAGCTCGAGTTGTATGCACAACGTAACAGTTCAGCGGGCAGAGCGGCTTCAAGAACCCACTACACCACTCCAGTGAAAATACTGGTTAAGGTTCAATTCTAGCTAGTCAAAAACGCATTACGTACTATTTCTATCATTTCGCATATCCAAGTTCCTCGGTCTCAAAAATAATTTCTTAGCTATTATGATGATGATTAGTTTATATTTACCCAACCTAGGGTAAAAACGAGATAATCAAAAGCAGCTCGCGTTTATTTTGAATCAATTCTGATGAGGCAAACACTGATTTAGAGCATATTTATGAGACTCTGTAGGGGGCTAGGTCTCGGAAGGATTCATGCAACACCAACCGTAATGGCTGGGGACATCAATGGCAGAATCGGGCAACTTGATCTATTTACCCTGGCCAACAAACATGAGATCAATATCTGTCACATTTCGCAGTAACAGCTGTTTATAGAGACTATAGCAGTGGGCGGTAAATCTCAATACCCCACGATATAGTTCCATCATAAACGAACAGGTGAGGTTAAGAAGTAGGTTTACGTTGCCCAGAAGAGCTGCCCAAGAGTTTTGCAAAACCGTTGCCAGTTTGTGATAACCGCCGACCGACTAGCGGGTTAATTTTGTTTAGTTTAGCGGTAGTTGTTCAGGCGTCGTAACTAACTGGGACGCTGGGTTACTTTTCAAATTTACAGCCTGTAAACAGCTTTTTTGCGAGATATCTTTGTATTAGCACCGCATCTTTGCTAAGTACTGCAAAACAATAAATAAAGTATGCATCTAGTGGCATTTAAACGATACTGCTTATGTCATACGACATTCGATAAGGCCTTTTTATGTATGTATTATCATTTGACTAGGATATAATCAGCAAATACTATGCGATTTGTATGAATAAGGAAAGCCTTATGATTATTATATATCACTCGCTTGTTTGGCCAATGTCAGCCTGTTCTAGCATTGAAACTTCTAAAGGCCACGAGTCTCGGCAAACTCTGAACCAGCGACAACTTTAGATTCGAGTGGTGCTAGTACTGCGGTTCGCGTTCGTTTGCCTAATTGATACTGCGCCGAAACAATGAATAAGGCCATACGGGCTCTGAGTGATATTTAATCATCTATCTATGGTTAGGGTAAGATGCGTGAGTACCTAAGTTTCTAAGTGAAAAGCCAGGAATTGGAAGTTCGGAGGCTCTCTTTGGCTGTATCGTGCAGTGCTGGAGATTGGATAATGTTCGGATAAAGTATCTACAGACGTTTTGTATACGTAAAAATGAAGAGTCGGTGTCCCTATTGAAACTTTGCGGCGAACGGCATCCGTTTGAAACAAAAAAGTTATTCCCTAACTACCGACATAATTTATTAAAACCTTATACTTACCTTCTTGTCATACATATTGAACTAGCGGCTACATTAACCCAAAAAAATTTCAAGTGGCATTATAACTTCTGTTTAATGAATAAGTGTCTTTCTCATCTCGAATCGCCTCTTCCGTGACGCCATGAAACTTGCGCCCAACCTCACGCCAATATATTTATTGGCTTAGAGAAATTTTCGCCAACTGTTTTTAATTTGTTCGTACAATATCTACGTTCGGTTACATGTATCGTCGTTGAACTTTGATCGTTTCTATATAATAATACGACTATTAGCGCTAATATCATAAGTACACATATACTTTTATTGTGTACATGCAATAAGATGCAGTAACAGCGGTACATGATAGATAGAAATTATCGTTTATATAATATTAGATTACATCAACGGTCCAGTAACGATTCCTACGGCGGGTGTGGTTGGTCTGTCTGAGCGGTAAGGCCCACAGCAGCAAATGTACACCAAGCAATTTGGTTGATAGTCGTTGTTTCCTGCCAAGCGACGAACTAGCGCAGGGTCGTTCTGAGGATCGACCATGATCAACCAAGCTCGATCAATCATCACACCGCCAATCGCGAACGAACGATCCAGTCTGTTGGCCAGGAACTGTTGGTGAAGCGTACCACTTATGCTATTGCTAACGTACACGGCGAGACGTAATTTAGCCGTATGCGTTGCAGCAATTAAAGAAACGCATTGAATAGGCAAATAAGTAAGCACGAAGGAGAGGCTCATAAAGCTCACTACAAAATAAGAAGCATGCGAAAGCTTTACTTTCTATTGACGTTGTTCACTGCTGCCGCCATTGCCGAATGGACCGAGCCGGTGGATGTTGTTGGCCTAAAACGAAAAGATTCTTCAATCTGATAGCAAACGATACGACACTTTGACTGTTGCGTATAAACAAAGACAAAACAATACGTCGAGCTGACAGGTCTTGCTGGGACTACTTAGGGCCGACTAAGATTGATACGATGCATTGCGTTAATCCTGTTCAGACGTCAGTTGCTAATCAGTGTGGACAGAACGTGTATTCACGGTGCCTAGCACGTTACGTGCAGTACTGCTGCTTGACGCCTTAAATCTTGCGCTCGTTACTGACGCTGCCGTTTTGCGACGATTTGAAGACCAAAGTGAACTAACGTTAGAATGAGGTGAGATCATTTTTTTACGGTATACATTTTTCACACTGGCGTGCTTACGTGCAGCGATAGGTAACCACTGATTATTGTACGCGGTCTCAGATCAGAGGCTGCTAGTTACAAATAAAAATAGTAGTTCGTTACTAATATTCAGACTTAGATTAATTAATAGCTTGCTCACTTCGTCAAAAGTGGCATACATAGTACACAATGTAAATGTTTGGAGACCAGTTCTCAATTGTTTTTTGCATCACTATGCCTATGTTTTTATACCACATCTTTAAATCCTGAAGTGTTATTATTAAGAATCAATTTTTAACAAGTGACACCTGTCAGTTCAGGCAAAGCAGGTTTAGTACCATTAATTATTCATGCGGTTGTACCGTACCTCGAACTGAGTTGATATATATAGTCGGATGAGGTCTAAATCCGGTCTTTTTCTTATTAGTTGTTAATAAACTATACCTAAAAAAGAAAACATAGTTTGATTAAATTATCTATAAGTTATTCCATTTAGATACGACACCCTGCGACTACAGCGTCAATTCGGGATCTATGCCGTTTACTAATCTATAAAATAAAATTCTATAAAATAATACTTTTTTTATTTCGAAAGTGAGATCTTTATATTAATCGCGCGTCAAACAATATTGGTAAGTTCACCAAATGTAGCTCAAACGCTCTGTTCAAAGATATTCTAACCCTATTTGGATCGCCCAATTGCGAAGTAATATTCTGTTTTTATTTTTATTTAACTTTTATATTAAAAAAACCTAAGTATATTAAGAAGAATTTTTCTAGCCATTTCAAACAGCTTACATCTAAACTCTGTTAAAAACCTGATTCAGGTTCGCTCCATGGAAATATTTCTCTAGAAACGGAGCATATAAAAATCGGCGAAAAGGGGAGCTTTTTTTTTTGAATTTTGCCGGAGGTTTGTACCATATAAAGACATTGCATCATCGTTGATTTTGGCTCAAATTGTAAAAATGAAGCACTCTTTTCTTGTCGTCATGAGCTCGCCGTTCTATTGTAGGGAAAACTGGGTTTATTCTAATGGCAAACATAGCGGATCAACGAATACCCGATATAACGGGTAGTCAGACAAAATATGTCCGAGTTCGAATCTCCTACTCTGTTTACAATGCAATTTTATATATTTCAATAAAACTTTCAGTTATGCTTACACATCCACAGATGTTTACTCCACCCATCCATTGAGGTTTTGTCTGCCATCGTCTTCTCTTGTTCCCTTATTGGCTTCAACTGATGCGGGGCCTGTTCAGGTTCCGTAGTATAGTTAGTTAATAATGTCTATGGACGTGTTCGTATGTTGAGAGTAGACCGACCACGGCAAAGTAACGTATTTCCTTTTAATCATTATGGTAACATTAACGCTAATAATTAAGAGCGACGTTTCTTGTTTGTCGATATCGTCCTTACAAATAAATGATGACGGCCTTGCAGGCATTTGTTTCGGCTGGACAATGCGATAGGCTCAAATGACTATCATTCGAACTCAAGCATCGATTTGATTCAAGTTTTCGGTTAGAAACGGCGTTTGCATTGCATCAGACCCCATTATCAATCAATACGAAGTGTACGTCACGTTCGCCATGAACGTTTTTGCACTTTTGGCTTGCCCTACCTTTCGTAAAGTGACAATATCCCGCATGGACTGCCGTACAACAGAAGTGAAACTAACTGCAACATCAAAAGCAGATCACAGTCTAACAACGTACGGGGCAACAAGCTCTCTCGCTTCGTATTTAATCTAAATACTATCGATCAGCAGTTACGACACAATCCTAGATCAATCTGATAATATGTGTGTTGTTTTTTTTCTTCTTCCCGGGCTCTCACTTTGTGCAGGCGTGCCGGCTGTCGAATAACAGGTTTTTGTTCTTTTTTTCTGTTGTGTATAATCCTCAAAATCTGGTTAGACAACACGAATGTACATAGGATGTTTGAGTGGCCTGAGAGGACCTGCATAGTTAGGAGATGTGAACGTGAGGCCACAGCTCGACGTAGGCCGTATGCAAACGTTGTCTCGTAATGACAAGCTGCCTTCTTAATTAGCCAGCTGGTGTTTCTTTAAAGCTTTAATCGATTTTACGGTACCCGAACCGTCTAAATATAACGCATATAATGCTATCCTATCGTAAGCTAGTCGATAAGTGACTGTGTCTGTATCGCTACACAGGGAGCTTGATGCGGTCATCATCATTACCGAGACAACGTTGAAATACCATTGACGGTTATGTTGTGTTACACGAGCATTACGATAATTCAGCGTAGGGGGAAACGACGGAGATACTTTGTGTTTTCATGTTTTTGTGCGTATAATGTTAATATACTTATAAATATGCAATCTGTATGTTGGTCGTTCATTTGCATAGGTTCCATTTTGCTTCGTCGGAAAGACACTGGGATAGAGACTGAAACCACTCCATTGCTCATCGTTAAATGCCAGCTATTTGCTGCTGAAAGTCCAGGCCTCGCGTCCTATCTGCTATGCTTATGAATAATATACGTGACTTGATACAGAGTAGCCCAACAAAGTTTTCTTGAACGTCTGTCAAGTCCTATTTGTTTTTAATTCCTATCAGTTGACTTCCCTATGCAATCAATAGAGTAAGTACGGGGTCCTTTCGTCGAAACGGGTCCGCTAAAGTACATGTTACGACAGGACATACTGTAGCAGCACATTTTTGATTCGATGGCAAGCAATGATGTGCTGGAAGTTTCGGTATGCACAGTGTTTCTATTGCTTCACTGCAGTGACGTACTGAATATTGAAAGAGAGTTCTTAAATATGGCAAAATATAGAGAAAGAAGTGTTTAGTATGTCTTCTAACTAGACGCTTAATGTCAGATCGACTTTCAACTCGTTAAAGCTAACTCGATTCAACCGTGGTGTGATTCAGTGTCGGACTTCCTATCGCAGACTATCGCGCTCTTCTAGATAGGAAGGTTGTATGTTACGCGGATATGGGTTGTTGCTCGTGACATCACGCGTCCTCATTCGTAGATACGTGCAGAACGGATATGATTAGAAATGTCATATCACAGCCGTAATTTAACTGTAAAATCAGCATATCGTCTGCCGCCATTTGAATACCCCGTCGTGGCTAAGTCTGCCTGCTATATGTTTTTTACCTTCTAGGTAAAAAAAAAAAATGATCAGCGAATGTCGCAAATGTCATCTTCGCATGTTATCGTTGAAGATCTCTAGGCCTATTCCCATACTGGCCAGCTAGAAGCAGTCAGATTTCCACAGTTCAAGCTGTCATCTACGGTGTCTTACTAGAACGAGTACTACCACTGTTTTTGGCAGTGAGGGCAAATGTACGACTTTAGCGTGACAGCGGAAGTATCGTGTGGTACCCTGAATAAGATGTTTTTTAGCCTCCTTTGTAGACCCAGCGTCTGGACGGGAGCATGGCACCGTTGAGTCTGTGTGTTGACCCGTCTAATACGAGTCCGCGTACATAACAAAGAAACGGGATTCCTGCAGATCTATTAGCCACTGGACCCGCGTCGCTGGATTGCGCCATTTTTCCCTTTAAGCGGTGTTACTGTGCCGGTTTTCAGGTACGATTGCTGTGAGCGATTCTTTATATCGAGCCTTATTTTCAAAATACCTGATTCACGCAATGTCTCGTACGATATTGCTTTTACAGCTGCTTGCTTGTGGCGCCTATCAGCCATTCATTGGCATTGGTAAACAGTTGACCGCAACGTTGCACATGAGTCTCACTAGCCATAAACATAGAGAGTTTTTTGTAATTTTTTGTCAACTTCTGGGACTGGTTTACTTTTTTAGCTTGCGATATACGTGTTGTACATATGCTTTTTTTTCTTGTCTCGATGAATTTAACACTATTTTACTTATTTTTTTTTTTCTAATTTTCAGATAATTCTACATCGCAGATAATCGTATGCGAGATAAGATCAATTCGTATATAATAACTTAGAGAGAAAAAAAAATGTCTTTCTAGAGAATTTTCGCTGAGTGCGCTGATCTTCCTTCAGACTTTGGGCTTGTCCCATGGGGCTAGTTTGGTGTTTGCACAGATTTCAAATAAAGTTCTCAACGGACGCTGAAATAAAGCTAACTAACAACCCTTGTTAATAGACCCTTAAACATAAGTGTATATGTATATATACACTCACTTGTATCCTTGTGAATTCGAACCAAAGGCTTGCGGTTTCAAGTCCCAGCCGCTTTCCCTCACGCTTTAATATTTCTTATTTATTTGTTAGTAAACTCTGATTACTGCTGCTGTTCACAGCGTATTTATTAAATAATTAATTTTTTTTTTTTAATTTCCTGTAATAAGTTTTACTATTCAAGCAATACCTAGCGAGTATTTCCTAAAATGACTTTCTCTCTGTGTATGGGGATTGATTTTGTTTCGCATATGCTTACCTACAGTGGCACAATGGGACATAGCAGCGGCTTCATAACTCGGATTTAAAATTGTGAGACCTACGTATACTGGTACAATACTTGCAATTGTCTCCCCTTTTGATACCGAAGATTCACCAGTTCAGCCTCTGTAATGACCAATGCAAGAGCAGTTATAGCATAATTCAATAAAATTATAAGGTAATGCGAAATAGGTTATTTATAATATATGAGTATCCATATAAGTTGCGTGGAAAATAAAAGCTCGAAAATTATATATAAGCATCTTTTGCAAGTGAGTTACAAAAGTGAGTTACCAAGGGTTGAGTATTGTCTAGTTCTAATAAGCTACGGAGCGTTATCTTCGGCTGTCCCCGTCTATAGAAGATGTCAATAGTATAAACGGAACGAGACCAAACTTTTATCCAACAGTAAGAACTGCCACAGTAAAAGCAAAATTACGCTCCGTCTAGTTCATCGACCGATTACGTTGTGACATCTATTAATAAAAATGATCGACAAATGATAAGTAGCACGTTTTATCTAGTCGTCGCAAAAAATTGTATTATTATTATACTTAGATGACAAGAAATACCTGCCTATATCAATTGTTTCTTTAGATTAGACACCGTAGCTAAATAGGTAGACACAAAAGCATGCACTTAACAGACTAAGTCCAGTGACCCTACGGACCTCCAATGGTGATTGATTCATCTGCGTTTGATGGTAAAATGTTAACGGATTCGGAAGTTGGTTTAAATTGAGTGGTTATGGAACTTCACCTTATGCAACCTTTTTATCGACAGGTATGCCTGGGTATGGAACTTGTCTTCATGAAAATGTCATGTGCAAAAAGTACCAGGTTCGATTCTCAGTTTGTGGATGGGTCAGCGATCTTTATATATAATAGGGTTCCTTAGGTCGTCAGCATGACACTACGTAATGCTGGAAGATACTGTGCGCGTGTGATGGATATACCACAGAGGGCGTATAGGTGCTATAAAATTTCAGGAGACCCACATATTTGGGTACAATGCATTGCTTTAGCTCAGTTAATCAAAATTATGCCAAAATCGATATTTTACACCACCCCCACCCGTACTTTCTGCTTCTAGTTACATATACTTTACTTGCATTTACACGTTCTACGTTTATTGATCTTCATTCAAGATCAACTCATGCTGAAACAATATTTTTTAACCCTGTAATTTTTTATCGCTGCACAGTAGTTGTTTGAGCGTCTACGCCAGGTTAGATCAGAATAAATAGAAACGATCGCATCTGAGCTGTTTCTTACAATGAACATGGGAGTGATAAATTAAGTAGATGGTGTTACCGATATTCAATGAGATAGAATCAGAGCTATCATTCGCTGATCTCCTATATGACCCGAAAAAATGTACTTCGGCCAAACTGTTTCAGTATACTTGCCTTCCAATACCACGTGGTCCACCTGGGTGCATCAGAACCACTCTGGAAAGAAGAAAACAAATACATATTACACAGTGTATGTAAAATAAAGGATAGATACGATACTGGTGTGTATTGGCTTGTATGTGTGTTTCAAAGAAGCCTCTCGTAAGCCTGCTAGGAAATACGGACGGCAGCATTATTATGTAGCAATTATATAAACCATTTTGGTGCTTGTTTCGGTGCTGTTCAGCTAACAGCTTATAAACGAAGTACTCAAAATGGCGAAATAGAAATCGTATGCGTGCTAACTTAATTTAGAAGACAAACCTAGTGATGGAAATTGAAACGGTATAGGGATAGTGAAAGTGGCGGCAAAATTAGCGCTGGTTGACGAAAGCTATTATAAATTATCGGCCCCTAAGTAACAGCAGATGGAGAGGCTTCAGCGTGCGGTCACGCCATAGATTACCAGCATTAAAATCGTTAAGGTCAGATAAACGACTTGAAAGTGATTACCAATCACGTTGGGTCAACAGTTGACGGCTTCCCGAACGGGATTAATCTTACGACGTGGCAAAAATGTTCGAGTGGTCACCGTCGTAAAGGTATGACCGCTCGACGATTTAAATGCGTCCCAGCTTCAAGGCGCATTGCACCATCGGTGCAGACCTCCGCACTGTAGTAATTGTTTTGTACTGGCCTGGAGCCATAATGGCCTATCAGTCATTATGTCATGTACTAATGGGAAATAAGACAGAAAGCACGTTGTTCGACTGCGGCTTAATTAGTGTTAATAATGGCAAGACACTTTGTGAAAGAGGGTCTATTCCTCGCGTTCATCACTCCCTTCGACGATAACTCTAACGGTCAGATATCAAACATTTATTATGGATTTAACACAGACATAAAGGCTTACATTTTTTCTTTTTTTTACTTTTGGATCATGGACGTCCAGATGAGTTTACGTGCAATACGTATGCTTGATGTTGCCTACACTCAGCATACAATCATTGTTTTTTGATGTTCGTTTACGTCGTCGTTATGAGTCTATGTGAGAATCAATACAAAGAGCCCCGTTTGGACAGACGTGAAGTAGACAACCAAATACTCGCGTACTCTTAGATGCATAGACAAGAATGTTGGCCAGTAGTAATTACAAGTCCGATCATTTTTTCCATATTCTGATCTTCAGATCTTTGAATCGTCGAGTAACCGTACAAGTCTGATCAATTTATGAACATATCCGCCTAATTCGAGATAGATCTATTGTTGGATAACCGACCTGAGAGAGCGATTCGTGTACAAGGCTGATCTACTTGGGCTAAAACTCGAATAGTATATATGTATCAGAGAAACTTTTCGTGAATTACTGAAATACGGTCTTACAACTTTGTAAGAATCTGTCAAATAGTGCGAAGAAATAATAATATTTATATGATTGTCATTATCATCAGGACTACTATATATAGAAGCAGGTTTATTTAGGTTAGAAACTGCACACGGTTACCAACCTCGCGCGGACTAATGGAGCTTAGTTCTATATAACCATACCATTGATACGCGTGATAGTAGGTAGAACAGAAACTAAAACACTAGCGGTAACGAACGCCGTTGATGATCATGCACACAAATTCAAAAATCAGTGCATGTTTTCATTTGGATAAACCTGCCTTTGAAATAGGGCATGACTTTTTTTGTTCATAACTTTCCCTGCGGAGCTGTATTGCTAGTTACAAAAAAAGTATGTATGCAATGAGTACTTTATATGAAGCGATGTTAGCTAAGTTGCAGTTATATGTTTCGAGTAAGCTTAAACTTCTCGCTACAGATACACAGCCTTGCCGTGATCATCGTCATGCTTCTCCGCATAGTCGAAAAATGTAACGAAACAGAAAGAGAACGCAACACAGGAACTAGGTAATTTATATACATATATATGGCCATGACGTCACAGTGGGCCACGTAGTGCCTATCATTGTGTCATTAGCTGCGCTTCTCCTCGTGCGCCTGTTCTACCGGACCGTCCTTCCGTGCTGTCATGTTTTTTCGCAACGAACGTTGCATAAATCCAACTAGTTGTGATGCCTTGTAGGAATTATTTGGACGCGAAGAACTGAATTATACGTAGGTCCATGTCAGCAACAGCACACACACACGCACGCACAATGCAGCAGTCAGTACAAGCCGTTCGTAATGGTCATCGCTATCCGATACGTACCTTAGGCCACTATGGCGGCCTAGTCTTCCTTATCCCTAGTCCGGCACCGGGATTACCGGCCACAATACACCAGGACACACAAGTCCCTAGCCACTTGTCACTGCCTTTCTAGCTGTTCGCCCAATGTGAATTTATCAATAAACGCAGACAATACGACGATCATCTATACGAAACAGATCTTAAGCGGAATTGGACGCTTAAAAGAAAGAATCAATCATGTGACTATTAATTAAGTCGAAAGCCAATTAATTAATATAAGAGCCTTTACGAGATCGTGCTGATAATAAACACCCAGCAATGACTGAGACTGCCCTGCCTTGCGGCAGTGCGATCTGTTAAGTGTAATCATTTCCTCATCAAAGTAATAGAGACGTTTGAAGAGCGATGCTTTCTACGCTGACCAAAAATGCTTTAGCTCGAATGCTGACTTGTGGAAATTTGAAAAAAATAAGTACGTACTGTAGTGTTCAAGTGGAAATTCGTATCCGTTGACATCGGAAGAAAAAGGTGCTACATACGGGAACAAACTGTTTAAATATAGAAGTTAGAAAAACTTGATAATATCGGCACCGGCCGACCCAGTTAGTCTCACTCTAATATAGACCCACTACATTGTTCAGGTGTTCAAATGATAAAAAGTATATTCGATCAATACATAATGGTTTTCTTCTCATCGTCTAAAGAGTGTTACAGCCAACGCTTAGCGAACGTATTCGAAAAAGCCGTATTCGGCGCGATGCGTCAACGAGGAAAACGTGTTTTGACAAATGGAAATGAGAACGTGATTAAATTAATGAGCTTTCCTCGACAAACGTCACCTCTGGTTAATCGGCTCAATGGCTGGCGGTGTCGTTGCCTCTGCCCGTCCAACATTTACATGTCGTGTCCACAAACAGCATTATGTGTTATCGATTCGTCTGACACGGAACATCCATTGTTTAGCTGCTGCCCTGGACTGATGCCCCTATTAACGATAGTTGCCTCGTCGCGAAAACAATGATCCCTAATACTTTCCACGCGCGATGACTGCGTTCTATATGCGTTGGCACCCATATGTCTGGTCGCCGACATGCGCTCATCCGTCAAGGCGGCAATCGAACAGTATTTGAATCTGCTCGAAATCGGTTGCGTAGGAAAGACAGTAGTACGCAATCCGTCCCTGGGCGCGAAGCTCATTCAGGCTGAAAATAGGCCTGTTACAAGGACGAAATTTACGTATGTCTACAAACGTATTTATCAATTCAATCACCTCTTTTGTAGCAGCGAGGACAGCCTCTTTTGGAACAGTGAAGGAAGAGGCTGTGTTTTTGCAATTGAATATGTCGTCGAGCATCGATGGAATCGTAGTAAGGCGAAAAAGAGCTCACACTGCTACACGTAAAGTCGATGGCGTTAGAGCTGTATTTGACATTTCGTAGCTTGAACTAATTCATTAATACGTCTCACGAATAGCCTTCGTTGCTCGTTCGGACATTTCTACTAATGCCCGTTAGGTACTTTGAATACATCAATACGATTGTAAAGTAAGCACTTACAAAGATTTAGGCTAAATATATTACATATTGTTTTTATTTGTGTGTTGAATCTGTCTTCGGATACAATGTCAAATGTACTTCCGTATGTTCGGTCTGTGTCATTATAGTCCATATGTTCGCAAATCGATCAAGACGCTAAAGTAATACACATAAAACTGTTTCTGTCTGTTTAACTGGATAGTACTAACCTTAGCAATAGGCTTAGCCTTGTATCAAGTCATATGCCTTATTGATTGCTCAAGGCTTGTAGGACTATGTATGTGTGGTTTGCGTTTGCGGATCCTAAAGCAGATATATGTTATATGGTAATGTTGACAATACTGCTACTACTGATGGATAAGATCACTACATTAGTTAAAGATATGATGATATCGTCGTGATTATTCCCAAGGTTCAGTGATTTCAATTCTTTCGCACGATGATTTCATATTATATAGGAGCCCTATCTGATACTGAACGAACCGTTATCTCCGGTCACTGCCAGCTTTCCCTGGGCAGTTAATTTTTTCCCGTACACCGTCTACTTCACCATCCGGCGGTTTGACAGCAGTGGCAGAAGCAGTAATTCGAAGTTTGCCTTAGTGTATCACATAATTCTCGTCTTTTGTCGACCTGACCAGCTAGACGATGGCGCGAACGAGCGCTCTTGTAGCATTTTCGGAATTACTCTGAAAAGAGTGCAGACATGCTCAGCCATTTAGGTTATCGTCGGCCCTCATTTGCGCCTTACGACGGCGCGACATACATGGATAGATACATAAGAAATGCTATCAAACAAATTCGGATCGACCAGCAATCGGCTCGACCTGGCAGAGGCGCACAAGAGAACAGAAGTAGCTTTGCTTGTTAATATGAACGATGGTGTCGACACAATAGAAAACAGTTCGGTATCCTTTATACCCGAATTGCTAGCTACTCATAACAACAACAACAACAGCCTCAACGTATACGAACTGCAGGCGAGGTGCGCCCACAAATTTGTTCGACATGCGCCCCACTGTGCAATCTCCCCTTGGCTTTTGGCAACATTTACCTGTCATAAACGATCCAACTGGTTGAGCCCTGGGGGCGCCATACGACACATATTGGAAGCTTTCACGAGATAATAGCTTCTTGTAATCGTTTTATACGCGGACGTACGCTAACATTTGTAATTGAAGCCCACGAGCTCAGATAGCTAGCCATCAGACGATTGTCAGGGCAGACATGTCTGTTGCGTCAACAAAAGTATTCTGCACTAAGCGGAACGACGTGGTCATCAAGTTTAAAAAAAGAAAAGCGATTTAGCTTTCTGATCGAGCACTGATAGGTAATAGCTTTACAGCAACAAACACTGACCTGTTATTGCTGGGCAAGCATAAACAGTAGCAAAAGTAAGTGAACAACGGTTCATATCAAAGTACAACAGTTACATTTGAGGATGGGGACAGGGGGCCGGTATCTTGGTCAGGAGCCAGCATCCATCCGGCCGAAAACGTCAATCACAGGCAACGATGAACGCACGCGTACACGGTCACCGTCAGACCGACAAGTAAGCAGGAACAGAAAAAAGAAGAACGAGCGAAGACAGCGACTGCAGCAGCACCCACCCGCGTTACCTATTCTCCTTCGTCACTTTTCGTTCGGCAGTTGTTTACGATTAAAGCAGACTGTAACAACAAGTCACTTTGAAGGAATCGATCGGACATCGGTTCCGATAACCCGATGCTTGTTTTCTCGAAAAATTCCCCCTTTCTAAACACCGCCGTTCTCCGTGTACCTACAAACCTCTACGCGGTCGTCACCCTAGTTCGTAACGACGACATTTACATAGAGAAAAGTGCCCACAGAGAAACTTTGCCCTTTTGTCAATGAGCGCATGCGTAAACGATATGTGGTGCCTATTGAAACGGGAAATTCAAACAAAATTTTATTGTCATTATCATTCGCATCGTGCAATCATTGGCATGCAGTGACGACAATACTCAGTGTTAACCTATAAGGCATCCATCCAGGACAATATTGTGGATAACATGCGGGTAAGACAACAGGTGCTTACCGATCAATGTATATATATATATATATATATATATATATATTACATCATTGAACTAAGCTGCGAAGGTGGCTGAGCCGCGTAAAGAACGTACAACGATGTTTAGAAACAGCGTATTCTGTACGTCCGAAAGAACGTTTTCAAATCAAACATTGACTAGATAAAAAGATACATGGATATAAACACATATACTATTTATGATGGCTAATCTTGATCATGATATTATTTGTACCGTATTCGAGTAACACAGATACCTCCACAGCGGTGTCGAGTACGGTAGCGGTAGTGATTTCTTTAGTAGATAGTACGAAAGCTAGAACATATTTAGCCTTGATTCGTACTTAGTCGGCAAAACAGGTTAGGTCTTTAGGTCATATCGACCGAGACGGCGAATTCGGTTAGGTGTTTGTGTCCGCATCCAGGTTCGCTGCGGCCGCCACGACAACGTGCACTATTGCTAGTAATGGGATTGCTTGTTCCCACGTACAATAGACCAGAATCCAGTTTTATACGATTCCTGTGTCTTCTTTGGACATACGGAAGGTCGTTCAAACAGATAACAGAAAAACAAGGTTTGGATGCACTCAAATATATGATATAGTGTTTGAGCAACGTATCCAGAGATCTCCTGGCCTAATAATACTAACCCGATCCTATACTTTAAAGCAAATTATAGTTTTATATATATATATATATATATATATGTAGTATTATATAACGGGTAAATGTTCCTTTCTTCTAGAAGCATGCAAGTTAACAACGACTATCTTTACTTCAGTAGAAATTAATTCTGATATTTTTTTTTTCTCAAAAATTACTACTTAGCGGTTATGTTCCTCGAAGTCGATAACGCTGAATGAAATCGATGGGAGATTAATGAAGACATTAGCCAAGAGGCTTTAAGCGTTCCATGTACTGGCGTTCCACATGTAACCTGCTATAGAAGTACAACTCAAATAGTAAAAACGTGGAAACTGACTGAGGAAAAAATGAGTCCTTCACGAATTGACTTTCGGTTAGTTGGAAATGAATGTGGTGTATTTCCTGTGCATTTTGCGAAATTTGATTCAATAAAAAACGCGGGGGGCACACGGCCGCCTTAGACGAAGTATCATTCAGTCTCGTTCGTCAGATGAAAAGGGGAGGCAAGAGAACAGCACGCGACGTAAGGTCATGGTAATACCTGCAATTGACATGAGACGCATCTTCTACAACAAGACACCCAGTAAATGCAACCCACTATATCAAGTTTTTCAAGAGACTCATAGACCGTTGGGCAGGGCAATCAAGAGCGCAGTCTGCTTACTTAATGACAAGGCCAGGGCTTAGCGCCATGATTCGATTACTTCTTGGATTGAACAAAAGAATGTCCTCTGTTGGCTCCAACCGTTTGTTCTTCCAACTTAAGTCTGTGTTATAAAGAGGTGTCCTAAAACGGACAGCTGGTGGACGAGCGTTGTCCTACTATTGATTTACTTCGAAAAATCATAAACAGACAAATGATACAAGGGAACGCGAATGGTAGTTGTATTGCTGTTCAAAAGTAGCTAAAGCGTGCAACAAATGTAAAAGAGTATTACTAACGCCTGAAAATATCATCGTCCAACTCGTTTAAAAGTTATTCAGTTTTAGTGCCAGCCAGAACAGCTTACATGTAAAAACATGTTCTAATAACTTCAGGATTTTTAACCTGTATATGCTTAGTTTATCGAATAAGGGGAATATTCAATCACCGAGCACAGAAAGTTCTTCAAAGTGAGAAAAATCTCTTTTTCGGTTATTGTTAGAAGAATGGCTGACAATCTGCCCAATATCTATAACTAACAATCGCTTTCTATTGCGAATTGTACGCAACTAGCTCAAAATCGAATTTTCGAGAGAAAAAAAAAAGTAATAGAATACTTCTACGTTCAAAAATGGAAAATTTCGTCATTTTCAAAAAAATAGATATATCTTAAAATTGCTTAGATGTTTGGCTGTAGCGACCTAATATACTAGGAGCTATCATCGGTTTCACTTTAGGATGATGAAAAAAAAACTGCTAATCGATGACAGGATAACACAAAAACGATGGCGGGTTACGTACGATGAGGGCAATAGGACATAACGGAACCGGACGGTAACACGATTCATCTAACAGGAGTATTTAAATAGAGTGATAAAGGCCAAGCACTTCGTCGTAGGTTAGAATTGGAAACATCACAGAGCGGCGTTAAGTAGCGTTTGCTGTAGCTCGAATTATAAACTAAGACAACTCAGTTTAGAGGTAAAAAGTGGGTGGCCCTATGCGGAGATTTCATGTGGGACCGATACGAATAGTAGCCATAACAACAAAAACCAATGACAAAAAAGCCCTGCAGAGGCATAAACCTTGAAAAAAGACGACCTAGTCGAATTATTGAAGTTTAAAACTTTGACTTTTATAAATGACTATTAGAGTACAAGCTGGAGTACTTTCTCATGCGTGTTGAATGAGCCTCACGAGGATTCCACTTGAGATTCGAAAATTGGCGTATTAATTAGTTAGAAGGGAAACGAGGTCACGCACGGTGAGTCATCTAAGTAGCTATTTAACATGCGTTCTTGGCTGAACTCGAATAGCGTAAAGCTGTAATACAGATTTGCAACTTTAAAACTTCCCAATCGCTGACATTCCTTTATAAACTGGAGTTAACATGAACACTCTATAGCATGGTTAGTTTCGTCCCACATCTTCCACAACCAGAGTGTTTGCTAAAGTAAAAAAAGTATGCCTTCTAAATAATTTTTCTTCTATTCCGACACTGTTATCAGCCATCAGACAATTACCTAGAACGGCCATTACTACGACAATGCAATAGCTCTTACAAGATTGGCTTTAATGAAAGCACGTCTTGTGTATGCTTTATAAATATACACACTGATTGTATCAATGGCGCACGGCTGAGCAAATAAATGAGAACAAACATGGCAACAATTCAATTCAGTACTAAGCACAATATAAGTTACCTATTAATTCTATTACCCTAAGGTTTAGACTCATCCACCTTAGACAACGCCACTCACTTTGGCGAATTCTGCAACCGGCTGCCGTTCGAAATAAGCTCCGCGTATCAGCGTGGAGAAAAACTGATACACAGTATATTTTATAGATTTTTTCGGAAATTTCACCACCCACGCTTTGCATGTAGCGCTAATGAGCACAATATTCTCGCCTTGTCGAGTAATACCGTAGCAACAAAAACTCCATTCATGGATGGCGTCATCAACACCAGTAATCATAGACAGAATGGTAGACGATAATGGCTCAGCACGGTGCCATGAACCGGTAGCAGCAGGTGCCACTGCTATTGGTAGACTGGCTAGAAAAAATATAATAAAAATGCGTGGGTTTGCCCAAACATCGACGTCGGTCGATGTCAAGGGTGTATTTCGCTTGACCCAATCTATCTACGTGGTGTTGCGTAATATTTACGATTCTGGAATGGGATCAACAGTGAAATTTACAAATCAAAACCCAGACCCACATAAATGATTATCATTACGACTATCTTTGTATGGTAACATTTGTACGTGGCCGCGTAACTATCAAGTTGGCAATGTGGCTATTTATGTAGTTTCTTTCGGTCTTTAGTGTGGACGTATTTAGCAAAAAACACGCTCAGCTACCTGATCACAAATTCTCACCATAAAAATATAGGTTATATGTTTCTAATAATTTACTTGAGCAGCACGTTCTTTCAACAGCTTGGAAGATTGATGAACGGTATACCTAGTAGAAGTATCAAAAGAAGACGTTTCTTTCCCAGGTGCTGGCACCTGGAACAGGTATAGCTCAGCTCTAATCGGCGAACTATAATATCAATAGGATAATGATGGGTGCGTTTATCTCATCGTTTCGAGTCGGTATGTTTCGTGTTTCGGAACGATCAAGCTCGTCCGCAACGAACATTTACACTGTGATTTAGTAAACCTGCTATAGGCAGTGCCCTATTACGAGTATAAGTCTTTGTGAAAACTACAAACCTAGTCGAATAGTTTTCATTGTGCGAAAAACATGCCTGTTCACGCGCTAATAACGGCCAATAGAGCTGTTGATCGATTATCGAGTGATCAGTCTAGTGACAGCTTTGCGTAGCAGCACCCATCAGTATCGCTTCGTTTTGATAATCCTTTCGGAATCATCTGTCTATAATTTATCTTTACTATAGCGTGACTTCCGGTAACGTAGTTCTGTTGTTCGCTTCGGCAGGGCAAAGATGGACAAGGAAGAAGACCAGGAGGTAACGAAACACTTGATGGGTATCACTGTGCCGTTCGCAGTAACAATAACAACAGTGGTGACAGGATGCGTTTCGTTTATCCTCCGCTGTACCAGCTCCCGTTAGCTTACTCGTGACATTGATTCATCTGGCTATCTATCTGAGATACACGCGTCTAGGCACGTACTTTTACATATATTAGAAGTAAGACACTATCGTCTTCTTTCGCCATTGCTCGACATTGTTGATGTACAACTAAATCATTCACGTCTCTAAAACACACACTGACACCTCCACCTCCACCTCCTCCTCCTCCTCCTCCTCCTCCTCCTCCGGACGTAGACACGTCTGTATCGTAATTATCATTGCCATTATATCACTAACAAGATAACATAGGGGTCATGTAGTAACAGCATGACTATGTTTATCGATGCGTATCTCGATTTCGTGACCCTCTGGTTCGATTTCAGCGAAGCTCGTGCATGCAGTTAGTTGTTCACTCTGATTGTGCAGTTCGGCTTGCGACAGCGCGTGCAAGTGAATTCAGTAATCGCGGGGGGTCTATACGGTGCCATGTACGCACGATTGGCAGACAGTTAGTAGGGTCACAATGAATCGAAGGGGTACCGTCAAATTTTGACTAACGACGATCGAATCAGCAGCAGTGGACGTTTTGTGCTATTGTATCACATTTTTACGCTAAGCACATTATTGAAGTTTTGCCTTTTTCTTTATATCTCGAAATTGCGTGCCTGTGGTTAACCGTAAACGTAGCAACGTATCCGCATGCAATGTTTGGAAGCACGCGAGTCCAGGCTCCAAACTGGGCCTAGACACACTGCCAATGGAAGCCAATCATCTGAGTCAATGTTATCAGACTCGAAACATAAGTCAACTGTTAAATATCAATGAGCATGAGTCAACGGTAAGTTGGACGGAGCGATCCTGCTTAGACAGCAGCCATCTTTTGACGCTCTGAAGTTTTTTTGAGACGGCCGAATCTCGGCTGGCTCCAAGGTGGTAATGGCTATACAATTAGAGGCGTAACGTCATCCCTGGGGACGAGCTATATTATACACAATACACTTTATTATATATAAAAAAGTAGAAACGCCATTTATTTGGATCGTTTCAGAGTTAGGTACCATATAGAAAGTTGTGGCACAGCAAACAGTGGTAACTACACAAAATTCACTGAGGTAACTTGACAGCTATAGCGTAGAAAGTAGCTTGATGGCACGCAATTGGGAAGATACAGAGAAACAATATAGACCTATACCCGCACATTTTTCAATTAGCGTTATTAAGGGTATTCATTGAGTACACAACACTTTGAACCAGCAGAGGCTACAGTAGGGCTATATCGCCTTCTGAAAAAAACACACCCGGCTATCACAAACTGAGTGTATAACAACGGATGCCAACCTGTATCGTACACACTTACCTATTTTATTTAGTTCAACGTATTATGAGTTGTCGATACGCACGCATGGCTGCATGTACGTCAAGACTGCACAGGACATCGTATGGTAAACACAGGAATTCCCCTGCTGCCCTCATACTGGGCAAGCAAGCTTTCGCACCAGCCAGATTGATGAGCGATTTACACAACTTGATCATTGCAACAAATGAAAATAGCTGATATTCGATTATTAGAAGCAGGATGAAAAAAACTAGCGTCAATCATTAAGTGCTGTGAACTTATTAAACGTTTGAGACACTGTTAGTCCAACACTAATCGACTATGTGTCCTATTTTCGCTGCAGCGTTGGTGATACTGTTGACGGCATCTTCGTTCCAATAAACTAGAAAATGTAGGTGCAAAGGACATCATGGACAGCTAGCTGAATCGGCTCGCGTTAGCTAATATTATGGCTGCAACATACGAATACTTCATACAACAACAAGACGTAAATCTACTCAACGCAGACGAGTTCAAGAAGCCGTGATCGTAGCTAAGACGCTAGACTCGTGCGCCATGGGCCTACCAGTGTGCTTCATATGTATCTGGCTAATGACGTGTAGCATCTATGTGTACTAATGAATCGCAGTGTCATCCCGTTGATTAGGCTGCAAAACATCCCCGATATGGTGGCGTAAAGATGTTTACCGCTGTCGCTGGGACCGGGAGCAGAGATACGGTCCCATGTTTGCTTGAGTATCTGCTCATAGATGTGCTTTATACTAGAGATAGTGCTTAGTGCCGTAATAGTCGACTTGTAAACCTATCAAGCCCAAGAAGAGGTTCCCACCGCATAAACGATAGTCAAGCAGCCGGATCTATCTGAATGGCGGTGGGTCGCTCGTTCCGATCCACAACATTGGGAAACTGATACACGGTAGCTCTAAGCGGGCGTAGCGCGGTAGTCGGCAATGGCCGGCTACCCGTTCGCTAGCCGAACAAGACGGAAAAAATTTGTCCACTTGTTTGATCGGGGTCCACGCTTTTTTCGCCTGTGCGTGCGACTGTTTATCGACGTGTTTGTGTATTCGCATGTATAGGTCCTATTCAGCGACCAGACATTTATCTAGGCAATGTGTAGATCTTCGTTTTTCAACAAAGTTCTTGTTCAGGTAGAAATTTTTGCTGTGTCAATGCAATCATGCTATATATAGGCTGGTGAATTTGCCTCTCATGCACGAATACCACTTCTAACACCGACACCATCGTCATAATTGTAACGCAATAAATATATATGTTCTATCTTTAATCACAAAAGGGGCGACTGACGACAACAAGAGCCCGAAACGAATGCAAGTTAGATGTCAAAAAGTTTAGCGTGGCCCAAATCTTCAAATGTCGATTTCGTCCTTTTGACGACCGAAAAAATACTCGTAAAATTTATTATTAAGCAGCCCTATATATAAATCTATGGAAAAGGAGTTATGACCCATGTATTATTTAAGTTGAAATAGAATTTAGGACAAGTTCCGACGAACCAATTACGTCTAGTGCGCAATAAACGGTTAACTGGACAAGGCGTTAGATTCACACGCGTTTGATCCCTTGACAGTGAAAACTTCACAGTTACCGACTTCAGCTTGTTAAGTTGAAATCATCGATTCTCTTTAAGGCAAGTTTATAAACACGGAACTAATATAGTACGCTGTTAGCCTAATTCGCTTATTGTCGAACAAAGTCCCATATCGTTGGAGATACTTTGTAATTCGCTGAAATCAGAAAAGCCGCCCAGAGATCAGATGTTCTGAAAAGCCGACTTTTCGGCAAACCCAATAGTCTAGATGCGTTCAATGAAATTAGCCAAACGATTCTGCAGTACACAAAATTTAGGTGATTTAGAAATTCGTCAGAACTTACAGCCCTTATGACATACAATGCACCCCTCCTGTTTCTGGGAGAGCCCCAGCTTAGTGAAACCTACCCCATCTACCTCCAAATGTTTCGAGTTATAGTTGTAGTGCTTTCGAACAGTCATTGATACCTGCAGATTTGTTTATAGTTTCCTTAGTAACGACCTTTTCTACACATAGATAGCATACGTAAGACCATGCCCACAAGATCAAAATTAACAGCCGATCAGCCATTCGCCATACGTTCAGTCCAATGTCACGTACACATTAAGTTAAGTTAGAATCCAACAATTTTTCATCTTTGGCCACGATCCGCTCGCTGGCGGCAGCATCGAAGTAATGCTACTAGCAACCATATCAATAAAATAATGGTAAATAGCAGTGCGGCGTAGCGGAACTTGTTAGATCAGATGATGTTGATGCCATCACTAGCTGACTAGCTTTCAACGTCTTGTCCAGACTAAAGGCGTCGTCGCCGCCGCCGCCGCGTTGCCCTACTTCGCGCTAGCTGTGCCCTTCAGATTCTTATAGCTTCAAAACGTGGGGCTTGCTCGCGCAGTCACGTCGGGCTTTCAGGGGTTGCTTTCGAAGCCTGCCTGTGGCCTGGCCAATCATCTGCATTAACGGCGTTTGGTATAACTCTATGCACTTTTTGCCCACCCGACTCGTCCGGGATGTCGACGCATGAAAGCGTGCCCCCGTTATTCGCAAAGAACTACATTCACATTTTTGTGAAAATGTCGGAACTAACTTAATCTCGCCAATGGTTTCTCTTCACTTCGACTACCCGTAAATAGCTAGGGCCGCCGAGTGTTATTGCACTGTGGCGCACTGAATATTCACTTATCTACAATTGAAGGGCGTCTCGCCTCACCGGGATGGCGAAAAAGATAACATTTGTTCCATCTCGTTGTTGCAACTATTCCATTGACAGTCTGATCTTCATTGAAGTAACCACCAATGACTTCATGTGGTAAAGGAAGAATTTTTCAGGGCGTAAGAAGATAGATTTCGGTACGACTCGGCTAAGCATAAGCAAACGACGCGAGTAATGTGCCCATAAACATATAATGTCTAATTAGTCTAATTCTATCGCAGAACAGTGTTTGACGTAGTATTCTGCGCTAGAGAAGACATCTTTGCAATACACTCGTATGTGTTTTTTTAGCCAACTGCTAAATGTTCATGAAATCGAGGCCTACAATTTGATATGAAGTTAAGACTAGTTGAAACAGCAAACGACTCTCAATTCCCCTGTAAACCATACAATCCGGGCCCTTACGGGAAACCTGGATGAAGAACTCAGTTTTCACGTATCACTAAGTCAAGCTGAAGCTTTCCGTTTGGCAGCAACCGCCTGCTCACAGTTAATCGAACGAAATTGGATAGCAAAATTTATCACAACAGAACCTTTGTCTGTCCTTAAGGCCAAAAAAAAAAACGAGTCACATCGCTCTAATCAATCGCTTATGGCAACGCATTGCATAAATGCGAAAAAAAAAAGTCCATTATTGCTTGTTATTAAAAACAACGATTTCGAAGCAAAAAAACGATGACATATTATTTCCTACATGCGTGTCACCTATAGGATGTTACTACCTCAGTAGGAATGTAGCATTGTTATTGAGGTTTGGTCCAGCTCCCCAGAGTACGTACAGAATCGGTCACGAAACGTCCACTAAAACCAAGTAAAGGTAATGCAGAGTATATATACAAATAGATATATATATAAATATTATAAAACTTATTTTTCACTTCAAAGCATTAGCATAGTAAATGTAATCTCACGTAAACGTCAATATTAGTTGCTAATATAGTCTGACTAATCTCAATATCGTGACCCTCCAATAGAAAAATTATGATCATGTTAACTATAATATATTTAGTTGAAATAATGATAAAAACTAAACCATTAAGAATAATCATCAAAAAGAAAACAATTATCCTATAAGGGGAAAATTAGCATTTACCACTATTATACTCATTGATTAGGAGATTAGCGTTTAAATATATGTATATATATTCCTATATATTTAGGTACACAACTGAGTACTCCTATGGACTATCCAAATAACCATACTATATTATATAAATAATCCTCCTAAGAACATATGTACCTAAGAGGTTCCGGATCCTCGCTTCGTTTCTTGGATTATAGAGGCAGGGCTATGTTTTGACATCAGTAACCGCTATCGCGCATAATCGCCTTCACGGCATCTCCTTCGATGCTCTTACTACATCTGAATACAATAAAATGCTAACGATCCGCAGTTTTTTCTAGTTGTCATTCCAAAACGCGCACTCCAAACTGATTCAATACTGTGCAAAATCAATGACAACCAACAAAAGGACAATTTTTTCTGTAGGATGCAATTCAGTGGCCTATATAGGT
>NW_019213344.1:167693-201291 GCF_002532875.2 Varroa jacobsoni | reverse complement strand
CTATATTTCTGCCGGGCCTGGGGCCAACCTTCGTTCCGTGAATATGAGGAAGTGAGGTGATCATCGTGTCGTGGGCCTACGGATTGCTTTCGAAGATATACGGATCTATAAGAAATCTTTCAGTAACCGCAAGTACGATGGCTGCTACTGTTACAGACCCCGTTGTGGCAGTTGCTGCTACTCTTAATACTATGGCATTGCTGTCGGCCTGTTCCATGATGAAGAAAGGCATTCGGATAACAAAGTAGTATCTTCTATATTACGGCTGCTAAATGCCCTTAGCTACGCTGGCTTTCGTTCGTCTTCTGCCGACGGCTAGCCGAGGCTATCTGAAAACACACTGACATACGTCTCTATCTAAGTATGGATACAGATAGAATTTCCGTTTCTGCTAACTTCCGATTTGCTGTTGGTGTCACTCAGACGACAGTAAGACTATAGTTGGCATTTTGAAATTGATGGCACCTTGCCCAGTATCAGTATATTCGTTTCAGCATATATCGCAGTCTATACGTTTATTTTCGTTAATCACGGTCGTATGACACGCTACGTATCTACTGTTCAAGTCGGTAAGGGCCCAAGGCGCAAATAAACGTTCGCTTGTGAGACAGGCATAAGAAAGATGGCCGGCCAAATGTGTAATGTCAGACGACATTTTCAATGTTAATTTTGCTTAGGTGACAGACAGCATATTTGATTTCAGTTTTGTTTTTTTAATCAACACCTGTACACATCGCAAGAAAACGTAGTCATTGTTGAAATCAAATTGGGCTTTCCGTACCGACGTTATATCGTACCGTAATTCCTATAGAAAAACAAACAGCAAACTTCTACTGAACAACGGAATCGACGAATAGACAGACTGTAATAATGTGAACGACTGTGTCTTGCATTAATAGTACTCAGTTTAAGCACGAAATTGAAAATCTTGATACGTGTTCACGCGCTTGGTTCTTTCTATTAAAATTTACAGCTCGGGCTTAATTCTATCGATGAACTTAGGTGCTAGCAAATTCAGTGCATCGCGCATATATTTAAGATGGGAAATTGTTTTTTTCTGTTCATTCTAACAACACCGTGTTAGAAAGAGGTAATAACGTAGACGAACGACACGTTTTTATGTTTTCAATATCACTTTTTTTTTAGCGTATTATAATTTCTCAAAAAAATGCAACATTATTTCACAACACTTAGTAACTCTTCTAATTAACAATGTTTAGCTCAAAATAGCGCAGTAAAAATCATACTGTTATTATGCTTCATCACGGTGTGTCCGAAGTAGACTACGTATGACTCCTTAAAGCTGCCATTAGTGTGGTGGACTCCTGTCTAATAAAATACACTCGGATAAAAAGCAAACAAATACTCAGAAGGATACGTTCAATCAAGTATTCGGAGAGGTGTATATATATATATATATAGCACTGATTACGGCAACACTTCGTACTTCTGGATCTTGGTGTACAACTGCTATATTGAAAACGGTTTCAGTATTGAATAGTCAACGGGGTTTACGCTAGCGACCCACTGAATCAAATGGGACCTTTTGGGTCATACGCGCACATGCACACACACACACACACACACACACGTCTCCGCAAGCCGTTTGATCGAAATTTTCGTGCCTTTGATTAAACATAGAATATCTATGAGGGCACTGCAAGTGGGCAAGTCGTAAGCAAGCGGACTAAAAAAATTTCAGCATCAAGTCACGCCAGCTATCTTCAGTGTCCACAAAAAACAAATCGATATTGATTTGAAAACATATCTGCGTCATGATCTGCTTCTTTCTATTTGTAATTAATTATAATTGTGTAATATTACTAGATATAATTAGAAAAATATCCAAGTAACTATATAATAACATGATATATGGTACATGATATACAGGTAAGCTATCTGGTAAATTATCTGACTATGAATTGAGCCATGTGTCAATTCTGAACTTGTCTCAGTCTTGTCAGACTTGAGTCAGTTGAGAACAGCTTAATAAGATTATACCAATTGCTTGTGGACCGAAGACGCCTTCTGTGCAGACTATTTTACTTTCTAACAAAAATTGGACGATGATTGTATGTTTTACCAAAATTAGCTATCAATGCGCCTCAAACAAGACGCGAAATGAATCCTTACATATGCAAAAAAAAAAAAAATTACAATCGCTCACATCGAAATAGCACGCACGTATGAGCCGTGAATGAGTGCTAAATACTGCACCGTGTTTTATATAACAATAATAATAATAATACGCAGTACGAAGCGTTCACTCACCTCCGGCAAGGAAAGCAAAAATCGCAAGCATCTTTCCAAATTATCAAGCTGAAGATAGCGTAAAGAACAAAAAACAAAACAACCTCCGCTACAGGCTGTAACGATCTAGGCCGCGAGATACTCCTTAATCTATGATTACATAGATTTTGAATTGCAGACAATCACTATGTCAGCTATCCCTAATTTTTTTTACCATGAGGCTGTAATTATCGTAACATTTACTTACGTTTTCGAGCTTCTTGAATATCATGAAAAAAAGTGTTTTTAGGTTATGTCTGTTGTGAAAAACAGCTTAGAGGGCCTTACGCATCCATCTATCAATTCAGGCTTCTCTTACAAGATAGTCCTGAAAAAACCAAATTTTATTTTTGCAAAATACTTGCGGTAAGCGATCTTTGCTTACCAGTACTGTCCAGTGAACGCAAGCGTGTCCTCCATCCGCCATAGTTATCCATGAGAGTTAGGTAGCATTGGTGTCTCTTTCGCTATAATGGCTGTCTATGTAAGTCGCACCTTTAAATAGCTAATTATCACGATGAAGGTCATAATTATTTAATGCTTATTAGCCATTTGCGATGTCTAGTAACAGACAGATAGACCCATATAGGCCACTCTTCTAACGCAACTTTGCCTTCAATAAGGCTGCTGGGGGACGCCTTTGCACGTCACCATTGTAGTACTGAAAAGCGACAGCCGGTAACCTTCACTGCCGATGCTGCAGCAATGTCTGCAGCTGCATCCGAAGGCACAGTGGCAATGTCGTAAGTATTCCCCACAGTGTACCCGCCTTTAGGCAACGAATGCGGGTAAGGCTGTTGGCCGAAGACCAAGGAGGTCTTCCCGGAGACGGAGGGGAATTTAAAATTGAAAATGAAGATGATGTTCACCCCCTATCGGTTCACAATCTTCTTCTCCTTTACTAATAAGAGCCAGTCAAAGAACGCGAATGACTGGAGAAAATGTCGACGAGCTGCTAAAGCTGTTGATGTTCGCTGGCCTGTCTCCGTCTATTTGGCTGGCAAATTTTCTATTATTTGGTTGTGTAAATATGTCACAAATGAGCCATCAACCCCCCTTCCTCCTCCCCCCCCCTAGCCGTGGATGTTACTGCACAAGTTGCACCCAAACCTCCCAGCACCGTTGCCCCTTCATCATGGCGAAAAAGTAAGTGGGTGCCTCTCGTTCGGCAACGGTCACAGAAATTATATCTAACGCGAACGACGGTTCGAATTAAAATTCGGTGCGTCACGAAATCCTCCGGTTAACGGTGTACTGAATACGTTCATAGCCGTCGGTCTGCGTAAGTAACCGATATTAATATTGCACACATATTTGGAACACTTTGTTACTAATATCGCTTCGGCTGTAACTAGCAATGGCTGGACTTCCGATTCGTGTCCCGTCTGATCTTCTGCTAGTTGCTTCGTCTACTCATTCGCCGTTAGAATTTCCAGATCTCTGTTCAAAAACACAATGGGCTGGAAAATAATGCCAGCTTGTCGTCTGTCAGCGTTAGGCAGTGATAAATAATTCTATCTAATAACCTGGTGGTATTAGACGATTTTTAACATCCCATAGCTTTGGTTGTCTTGACAAAACTGAAAAAAACACGCCAAACTCAAACCAGAAGCGTTCACTTAAATCTCTGCACAACTATCTATCTGTGTGGCTATAGTGATAATGTCCATTTATCCGTTCTTACATTTGGCGAACGGCCGACTGACAATTTATATAGGTTATTCTGATAGTATTGTTGCTTTACTTGGCGTCCATGTTGATGATCCGTATTTATGAGCGACGTATTGTTTCTCTAATTTTTTTTTTCGACAAACGATTATTCGTTTTGTTTGAATAGCGGAATGATGGACGACTTTCGTACATCACACGATCGTTATAGTCGACGTCTTCGTATCGACAAGAGCGTCCTCTGGTCAGTGGGTTTCTGATTCTGCCGTCATCATTAGCTTCTTATTGACCCATTCTCTGTGCGCACCATAAACGAAGACGGCAATTATCCGCGGAAGGAGCGGGTGTCCCCGATGAAAAAAACGGGCCAAAATTACCTTTTAGCAGTTGTTTTCGTAACATCACGCCGCTTAGGAGCTTTCTTCATCGTTACTGCTGATTATAATGACGATGGATCATTGAAACAACTGGACTATTCAATCACAACGAACGAGCAGGCAAAGTGTACCTATTGCTTAGGTTTTCGTGCTCATCCTTGGCGGGTGGTCGTCAATAGTGGCTGGCTACCTGCCAGCCCGTTGCGCCTAACCTCTGTTACACATCTGTATTGTTCAGTAGGTACCCAGTTATGTTCGTTGTGTCAAATAATAACATGCCTCGACAGTCAGCCTCTGTAACCGCTACTGTCGTTGACGCAATTGCCGCCGCCGCTGCTGCTGCTGCTGCTGCTGCGGCTGTTGAACGAAAGGCGATAGCTTCATCTATCGTGCGACGAACATTTTATTATAGAAATGTCGACGATCGAGCAAAAACTGGGCGCGTTATTAAATGCCTACAAACGAAGAGGAAGAAAAGAGTAATGGACACGCCAGACGCCCGCCAACGTCCACGCGTGATCATGTTCGTCTGTCCGTATGTGTCTATATGAATAGACGCATACTAGTTAGATGGTAGCAATAGTACTAGAAATAGTACAGCTGGTGGTAACGGCAGACACGGCGTCATGGTGGGCGCTGTAGATGGCGCTGCTGGGGCAAATAGCAGGCAAGGTACTCGCTACCTGGGTAAATGGTAAGCGGGCCGATGGACGGATAGAGACAGTTACTGCATTGAGCCGTATAACGAGCTGGCTAGTGGCAGAGGGTTTCGAACCGTCGATGACTGACGTGATTATATATATGCTTGACCGTATGTGTACGTGCTTGCAGATGCAGCGGTCCCATCATTAGCGTGGTAGCCATGCCTTCTTTTACTATAATAATAATAATAATCATAAATATTATTACTACCGATAAGCCGCAGCTGTTCTGCACTGGCTCTTTTTTTTGACTGGGCCCCAATGTTCGGTTCCCGTTCATTGAATTTGATTTAGTGAAATTGACTGACTAAGATAGAAAGATGTACCTGCATTTCTAGAAAGGCGTACTTTTTTGCTGCATGTTTACATTTGTGTGCGCTATGAGAGCAGATCGTTGTTTATCAGATTTGTAATTTATCAAATGTCAACAATGCATGGACTATAGAAATAATAATACGTGCATACGTTTTGTTTACCAACAACTAAGGTTAATATTAATTAGCAGAATGGACGGAGGATCTAAGAAGTGTTTCCCCATCAAACTGCAGTAGGTGATGGATGTTCCGTGTTTTCATTGCCGCATGTGTGCACGACGCAACTCTATAAATTTCATTATAGACCAGTAAAATATCCTATGTAGGCTCTATTATTTCAATGTCCCTGAGAAATTGAGTTTGATTTCAGCTAAACTACGTCAACATTAAGACATAATGATATGCCTCTAAGCCCTATGCGCTTGTTAACCGATTTGTTGTTTACACGTATTTTTCCAGCGTCATAAACCAATAAAATAGAAATCTCAAACAATGAGGTAATTTCTGTTAATTTTACCCGCGAAAAATAGTAATTCATCATTCAAAACTTTCCCCATGAAAACACTAGCAAAAAAAACGCGAGAAACATAAGCCTAAAAACGTTCTTTCTGCACGAAAATGATCGCAGTTGAAAAGGAACGCTCTTTGGATAAAGTTATACCTAAATCGCGTTCGATAGTCATGCCGTCGAATGGAACATGGATGTGATAGGGACAACCCATTCTCTGTTGGGAAACGGTGTCGTTATTTTTTTCGCTCATGGAGCTATTTGGTTTTTCCTCTTCCATAACACAAAATACTATTGTCTTATGCCGTGCTCTTTTAACGGTCGTGAATCTGGCGAATTATGTAGACGTTACAAAAAAGTATAACGATGCGGTGGTTGGTTAAAACACGTTCTTGAGGTTTATGATGTTTCCAAGTGTTGAGCGGCGGCATTGGGTATCAATTGGAAATGATCCAGATAATAGTGCCAACGCAAACAAGCAACAACAGAAGTTACCCAATTGATCTTTATTAGCGCTGAACCCCATTTAGTATCGCGAGTTCTGTTTCACTTTTTGTTTAGTCTCCTTCGAAAAAAATTTCTTGACTATCGTCCCCGAGCATCTACTATATCTGCAGTACGCTAGAACCTTACCTTCGAACTTCCGTAGACGTAAACGGCCGCAGAATGATACTGATAAGAACATAGTATAATCGCCCCCCTACCAATGCTGGGGATGATTCGTAAGACGGCAGCTGTACAGGGACCACATGCTTTCTCGAACACGTCCGATCAGGACTGCCCTCGGCCGGTTCATATCATCATCAACTCTGTACGTATATGTGTACTGTTTTCACTCGCTAACTTTCAACTGGTTTTCGAGATTCGTCATCGGAACCAGTGGCCTTTTCCTTTTTGTCGCAACGAAAACTGTCGTATTTGTTGCCTATCGTGACGCCAGCCATTGCTGTCGTTTTGTGTGCCTGCCTTCATCTGCCGAGATGTTGCCTGACATCTGCATCGATTGAAGGCAGGTTCTAGCAGTAATAGTAGAAGTAGTCGTAGGGATTGTAGTAGATCAGCAGACGATGGTCAGCGCGTTCGTAGCAACAACGTATCCGCTCTGCTGACCGTCTCTGTGTACATCCGCTGCGGAGTTCCCGTTCAACTGAATCAGCAGTAGCATCAGGATGGCCCCGTTCACCACCACTTTCCGCGGCCGATAGCACCACAGTAAAGTTAATCGACTGCCTTACGCATCTCGGCAATTGGAATCGTTTCTTTCGATTGAATAGTGATGAAACTGGTTGGCTCATCCACGGCTGGCCAGTCGGTGATCCGCGTGCGTCTAAACGCATCAGCATCAGCCTCAATCACGGTCGCTTGTGTGACTGCCGCGGCTGTTAAATACGCCTCTTGTCTGTCAGTCCACGAACGAAGCGCCGGTCGTCCATTGGTCAGCTATGGCCTGCCTGTATGTTTCTTTTCTAGCCTATACGCACGTCGTTATATCCCCTAAAATCTGAACTTGTCGATGAGACATCGGTATGCATTGTGTGGCCAGGATTAATTCCGGTATTTCATTTTGTTTTTCTACTTTACGCCATTAAATCGCCATTGCACTGTCGTTGCTGGCATTAATGATGAGCGAGGGTCGGCGAAATAGCTTACGGATCATCATAATAGTTATTACTATATGGTACGATAATGATGTCGCACTGTGCCACAGCCTAGTGGCTTCATAGTGCCGAAATCCCTCTGCTAACGATGAGATAATTTTTTTCGAGAAAGAGGAGGTTGAGGAAAAGAACAAAAAAGCAACTGGTTTCCTTCTCTCCCCATTTTCTCTCTCTTGATTTTCGCCTTCGTTTCAAACGTTTCAGCGGGCGCCAGGCTGACCGCGCTGGATCGTCTGTTCAACCGTCTGCGTCACTGGGGCTCGGGCCCAGGCCGCGACCGGCAACAGCAAAAGTCTTGCATGTGCGTAAAGCCCATCAAAGTATCGTAGCAAACATAGTGGCAATCGCCGTAATTGTTACAGTGATGCTCACTGTACACAACGACGTTACTGTTTGGTTTGTTCGGAAAATTGTATTGCAGTTTGTTATGTGTCGTGTTTGTCGCTCCGCGTGTGCTTACGTCTTCTGAGTCCTGTGAGTACGTGCGTGCGTTCACTGAAGAGGCAGCAGCAGCAGCAGCATAAGTATTAATAATTGTAATAGTGTTTAGTAAAGGTGACAATAGTATTACGATATAACTCTGTACCTAAATGTGTGTCGCGTCAAGGAGTACCAATATGTGGCTCAATGTGTAACATACAAAAAGTGGATCATGTTCAAACGAAAGCATAAGGATACCTGCTCGACTACGGACAAAAAAGAGTTTTGCCAAGTGCCTTCTTCGGATTTTCGTGTCGAATTTAACAGAGTGATATCGCAAATACACGCCAGGAGCTCGACGCAGGACGACAAACTTGAAGGAACGTTGGGTAGGTTGAAGCAACTTGAAGCAGCACGAGAAATGGAAGTTGTTTGCGTGAAGAACGCTATCCGCAAAAATGACTCGGTCCCGCCAAGCGTAAATCTTCACTTTGGCTCTATAATAGCATACAGTACAGATCAGGCTAGCCACAAACGCGTGGATATCGGTGAGAACCGATCAGACTTCTCCGAAATGAGGCGCCGTCTAGAGCAAAACCTTAATCAGAGCTGCCGCTTCAAACAGCATGCTAAGCTTGAGCGTGCTGAAACCAAACTCGCAGGAGATGCGCTTGGTTCAGACTCACACAGCGATAGCGATTCCGCACGAGGCCGCAGTGCTAGCTCCAGTGGCTCTTGTAACAGTCCTGGAGAATCGCTTTGTGGCAGCGGCAGTGATTGTGAGACTGAGCAGTTAGACCAGCAAGAACTCGACGAATTTATGCTGGACAAATTTGCACACGAATGTAAAATATCACTGTCTACTGCATCGGTACTCATGAAGCCAACTATTATCGAAGTCGACACCCCACTCAAGGAGAATATGCGAAATGAAGAGTTCATTGAGACTCAAAACGACATAATGACGATAGACAAAGTGGTTACTATGCACAGTGATTTGACGTTTGAAGAGCCGAACACAAAGAAGTCCAGTGCGAAGGATTCTGATCACATTTATGAATATGTCGCCGAGGTGAACGCACGACGGGAAGCGGCCCAAGCCTCGGCCGTCAGTGCCTGGTTAGCTAAGAGGGGAATCGTTCTCGAGGATTACGACAAGGTCATCCAGCCGACGACTTCAAAGGAACAAATAGAAGACGAAATTAAGGTGGTTACGCGACGTTTCATTAAGTATGACCCAAAAAGCCGGCGCAGGGTAGATGCCATTCTGAGCATATTTACCGACAGCCAGTACAGTTCGGATGAAAGCACTAATGCCGTTAAGAATCCGGACCATAGCGAGTGCTCCGCTTCGGAGACGTCCGAGGCGTCCGAATCAAGGGACACCGTGATTTTGGGCAGTGGAGACTTACAACTGGGTATCGAGCCCATGGACGGAGGCAATAGTAATGCCTCAGCCCGAAATGTGCGTAGGGTCTCGGTGCCCATCTCTTCGAGAGACGAGCGCCGTGAGGCCCCCAGTCCGGCTCCAATCACGTTACCAGTTGAGCCAATACAGTCTTCGGTACCCATCCCGACAACAGATAAGGTAACCAGCTCTTCACCCGTACTACGTTCGAAAAAATCATTCAAAGCTCTTCGTGTCTCATGCGATCGACACGCGGCAGTCGAAGAGGAGCTAATTGAAGTACTGCCTAATGTGCGTAGGCTTGCATCGAAGTTCCATTTTGAGGGTGATGGTGTTGACTGGAAGAACAAATACCATTCATTAACAGGTCGTAGTCTTTCCAAGGAGTTTCGGCAAAAGCAGCTTCAAGCTAAACCTAGTCTGCCACGAACCGCACGCTTTGAGGAAGCTTCTGCAGCAACCCTTGAACGTCGATTGAGCTGTCTGCCTGTCCAACTGTTCAAGATCCACGAATCGGCCAATAAGCATGTACAGCCAATAATTCAGCCGACAGCACAATCTCAGCCGCGACCTTCTGAGTCGACAGGTTCGACACACCGAGAAACCCAAACTCAAACCTCCGACGACCCGGGTAAAAAGAAGAAAAAGCAACGCTCAAAATCGCAAAACAATAAAAAGGGATTTTTTGACAGAGAGATTCTCGCGCGTCTCAGCAAGTTTCAACAGTTTATTTAACCAACACAACAATAATCAGACGAACAACCAACAAATTTTCTAAGCAACTCAGAGCTATAAAGTACAGATAGCTTCATACTGCTTTGTGGTATTTACAAATTTCTGTAATTACACCTAATGCCACACTCGCCTGGGTACGTTCAGTTTCCTGAAGAAAAACCCCAGACACCCGGCCCTATGAGTATGTAGATCAAGCCCAGAAATTCGTCAGCGCTCACGTTGTTGCCATAATTCTGTTATATACTCGAAAAATAAACATACGACTAATTGCAATGGACATACACGTATTTTTTAGATAATAGTTTGTGCTCCTTCTAATTAGCAATTAGTTAGTTTGTGTTTGCTTTAATAAAAAAAAAAAACGTATGTTGAGAGTACACATCATCGATGTAACCTATGTACAATTTGAATGGTTAACGCTTAGCTGTGACTCGAGTATACACAGGTGTATCGAGATAAACTTAAGGATTTGTTCCCCAGCCCGTATGCTTGGCATCGAACATTATACTGAAATGAAATTGAAAAACTTACTTTAGCAGATACATAAAAACAATTAAATCGGTTTAGGCAGTAATCGGTCTTATATAGTTCTGAACTCCTCCATGTTGCTTTAGTCGATATCCTACATTTTTTGGCCCAGTTGTCCATTTGCAAGTTTTTTCATACAGCTACATCTGTAGCGATACATTGTTTGCGCGTATAAATTGAACCTCCAAACATTGATACGAATCAATTGTGTGTGTCCGCTGCTGTCGCCGTGCAAACCCCACTCCCCACTCAGAATAACCTTTTCAATCGAAGGTTTCAGTAGCGTTACATTCGCTTTATTATCGCGCACTCTTAGAACGTTTGTGGATACAGATGCTTCTGAGAAGATGTGGCGACGATTTTACTACCACTTCTGCTCCCCAATACTGCTACACTGAGAAATGCTCTGTTTTCAAAGTAACGAGCAACCGTTAGGCCAAAACTTCACTTTGGGCCAAAATTCAATTTGCCCACCATTACGAATGGGCTTCCCTGTTTTTGGTCCCGTCGCGCCCCTTCCTCGGCCGACTGCTTGAAGGGTGGCAGTCCTAGACGAACACTGGCATCTCTCGAACAGGGCATAACGGAGAGGAAGGAGGGGACAAGATAGATATGAATTCTGATGGATTGGGGTCCTTTAGCGTAGAAGAGAGCGCAACTCCCCCGCCCCTCCTAAATTCCCAAAGCCCGCTCCAGTCAGAGAGTCTCAGCAAGATCGGTAGTGAGGGGACTTAAGGTGTCTACCGGGCAGAAAGCGGGCGCACAGGGAGCTGGTAAAAGGAGATCTGAATCGCCGATGACTCGAGGGACCTCACTGACACCTTGCCAACCTGAGGATGGCGTTGCTAAGACTCGTTCAGATCGCGGTAGGTGGTGTGCAAGAGCGCCAACCACTTATATCTCTATGCGAATTTAGAGAACGAACATAAACACCTCACAAATGTTTATACTCTAAGAAAAAAACAACACACATAATAACTGTAATGCTATAATGATTGTCTTTTCTATTAAGTACTTTGTACCGACGCAGCGGACTTAGTAGTGATAAGAAGAGCAATGATATCATGTTATTAGGAATCTTGTTATCGTACCAAATGGGTGCTACATACATTAACTCTGTTTCGTGTGCGAGTAAATTAGATTTTCAGTAAAGAGCTTGTAATATAGTCAAGGTAAAACACGACAATGTACTCACCTGTATTCGTTAATTTTTTTCCTCTGCGGAGCAGGCTTGCGTCACAGATCGTAATCAGATTAATGCTCATTGAATGTACAATGTAACAACTCTTCCACTTTGTAATCATCATATTGGACGGCAGTGCTATCTTGCAGAACCTGACCTAAAATGTGGGAAATCTGCGTTTCGTTTTAGCCTTGTTCAGCCTCATTTCCATCTAGCTAGAGCTCAGTTCGATTCTCGACTCCGGTCCCGGATTCGATATATATGGGGATTCGATCCAACCCAGCTGGGCTCAGACTCCACGTAAAGATCAACGTTGGCTTTTGAATTGCAAAATCGACTTCTCACTTCTTTTTCAGTCGCTAGCGCCAGCTCAAGCAGTAACCAGAGATCCACATGTGCTAAAAGCTACCGTCGAATTGAAAAGCGCAAGAATGAAAGCACGGAAGGGTTCGAAAATAATTCATTTAGGGAAATTCGTCACGCCGGTACCCGGTTTGCACCTCGTTTTTTCCTCTACTTAAGATATTTCCGCAACGAAAACGAGACCACCTCCTTATCCCGCGTCAGTCACAATCTCGATCATCAAGAACTAGTTCGTTTTGCTCCACCTTAATTTGGTTCTGTGATGCAGCATGTCATATGAAGCTTCGCGTGAGTCTCTTCTCCATCTGCCAGCTCCACGTATCTTTGCTCTTAGCACACTAATATCCATTGAACGATATATACCGTCGATATGGTGAATCGAGAATGCACATTTGGTATACATAGACTTACGCTTTCTGTGTTTTAACAAAAACACACTTTTGGTTTTTTGCATACACGAGAAGTATTGTTTCTGATGGTCATGGTTATCGAAAATAACCAGCATCTAGAGCGACCTAAATTTTACCAGACCTGAACTACTAAGTAATCGCTTTCATAATACCTCCTTTTTAATACGCAAACAAGCGATATTGGTAAGCGTGAAATCATTTAAGTGTAGCTCAAATACGCTACACACAATTCAGGTTGATTGCGGGCGTAAAGTCTCTATAATAAATTCGCTAGAAAAATTAGAAAACGAACCTTACGTTCAAGCATATATCTATATATATGGCGCTATGCTTGAAGCGGGAAAACTTCGGCAGGCTGTTTGTCTATATATGTAACGGACTTAAACGATGACGTGTGGAAAATTGGTTTCCCATGCGAATTTGTGTAGTATTATTCAGTTATGGGTAACGCGAGTGCTTGTATTAACGTAGTAGTTGCTATTGTTTACAACTGAATCCTCATTCGGTTGAGGTCAGTACCTTGGTATTTTTTAATGTCGCAAGGGGCTGGTGTCAGAACCCGTTCCTAAGCTGGACGGCGTGGTTTTAGCTGGGTGGAAAGTTCTAAAAATTACTAATTTTGTTCAGAAGAAGTATTCAAACGTAAAAAAAAACTCCATCATCGGTTTAACTTCCAGAGCAAGTCCGCTAAGTTTATTTCAGGTATAAATTTTTAAGTGATATGAATTTATTTCGACGCATAAATGTGTGATAATTTCTTACATGCTCCTTTTTCAAGTTAATGTATATCAAAGCAACATTAGAAATGAGGTAGGCTGTTCTGTATGTAAAGGAAGCTTGATCTCTCGACGCAGTAATCGGTTGGCTAACTCCCGGTTTTATACGTAAAGATGTAGCTGTCTAATCCACTTCAACAACCCTAAATGGATAGTGATGAACTACGGATCTTATCGCCGATAATTTAATAGCGATGGAACCCTACGGCCGAGTTTTTCACAGAACGTGGTGATCTCAAGCCAAATAACGTAATAAATACAGTAAAAACTGCATTAAACATATGTTCGGGTCGATAGAAGCATTAGCTTACTCCATATATTTACCTTTTTCCTTCCAGACATTAGTGCGTTTTCTTTAGCGGCTTTTTAAGACATTTGATCAAATTTACATACGAGGCCATAATGGTTAAATGGTCCATTAGGCCTAGCAGCCAAAAGCGAACGTTCTTGTTAACACTAATATATATATAGTCCGTTGCTATTGGGTGTCGATTTCGTCGTTGCTTAAGCAGTTCCTCACGGTGTTTACCCCGGTGTTTGGTCAATTACTATTGGGGCCTTTCTGACCAGAAGACACATGATAGAACCGAACTTATCGTACATCTACATATTGATGCGGACTTGCGCGGTCACTCATCCACATTCAGCGATGCTCACGCGAGATGTAATGATGATCCATAATGACCGTTGCGTTTATAATAACTACTTTTCAAATGAAGGATGCATGGTTAATTTTTCATAGATGGGCGGGCCACTCGTCCGACAGAGCAACCGAATAGTCCTCCTGAACGGCCACGGCCCGTCCAACAGCAGCGACAAATCTTTTGCTTTGACGCCTTGTTCTTTTCCACGTTCTTTCCTTTGATGTCGAATGTGCCGTAGATGGCGTTCGACCCACAGCTCGCCACTCTATCATGATCCTCTTTTTTAACATTTTCTGTTCAGAAACGAGCAAGAACCGCAACTGGTTTATACGTACGGCGTCATTACCTATTTCTTTTCCTTCAGCTGGCTGTTCTCTTGTGTCAGCTTGGCTGGATGGATACTGTTCTATGGAATATGGCAGTGTTTCTGCGCTCGTTGCCCTGGTTGTCATAGCTGTCAGCCCCGTTTAAGCGTCATTGCCGCTACGCTTATCGCGGCCGTTATACACTGGTCAGTGTACTTTGGTAAGCTTTCATCTTACCTATAGCACGGAGACGGAAAGCAGAAAGATTCGACTATTCCGTTTCGATGGAAGTAGCAGAAAAGGCAAAATAGCGAAAACGGCGCTCATGCGGGCGGTTCGTACCTATTTTCTACGTAAATTTTCAACGAAAACGTCTATCGCTATCTGTACTACGTTTATATACTGCGATAGATAAGGTGCCTTTAATTTGTTACCATTTGTAAGGCAGCGAATACGTAAAATGCACAGTAGTCTAATTAACAGCGCTATATATAGTAATAGGAACAATGTGAATCTAAATGTAGACAGCATCGGTACTTTATAATCGAACATAGGGCAAGGTATTCTTTATCAGTTTACAACCATCTTGATGTGTGATATAATAAATAAATATATATATAGCTGCATTTCAATAAAGCCAATGCCAGCTAATTTGGTGCGACAAAATATGCGAGAGGTCTTTCATGTCCGGTAAATCAAACGACCCTTGCGCTGTGTAGTCTTAAATATTCCTTTACAACAAACTGTGGTCTCAACCCATCATCTAATAGTTAACCCCTGGCTTGCTTTAGGCATCGCTCTCTTCTCTTGGCTCTACATAATGCCTAACCCCTCTGCTACGTTTGGTACCTTCGCTTTCTCCTCTCCTCCTCCCTTCTGTTCCCCTTCGTCTATTCCAGTACGAAATTCAGCGCCGCAAAATTCAGTTTCCCGTTCTTGTCACCACCCCTCCATCTAGACGCAGCCCGTTCTGGCCTAGGCAGCTTCTCTCTTTCAAAATGGTTTTTTTTCCACTCTGTGGTCGACCGGTCCGCCTGCCCGTTTGTCCTCATGTTTTCCCATCGCCATGAGTTTCGTTTTTGGTTTCAAGTGCGGGTAGCTTTGAAACTGGCGTGAGGCTCGGTGGCGGTCTTGCAGGCGCCCTTGTGCCCGGCCGCGTGTGGCCGTGGGGTTAAACAAATGCAAATTGACTGTCGGCACTTTTGTGGCATGGCCGCGTCACAACGCGGCCTCTGCTTTGGAAACAGAAGAAGAGGATGAAACAGGGATGAGGGGTACCGGGAACGTAAAAAAAAGTGAGGCTGCAGAAAAGAGCAGAAAAAGCTACTGTAGAGACAAGAGCGGTGGCCATGACGTCGAGATCAAAGTGAACCGCGAATGAATAGAAAAAGATGATGCTCGAGCGATTTGAAAATCTAAGAGAGAAAAGACGAAAGAGTGAAAAACGAGAAAAAATTGCAGCATACACTGCAGAAACTGAGTCGTATGGGAACGAGATGCCGACGAGACGAAACCAGTCTCAACACAACAGTCTCTGGCCAACGGCTCAAAAGCAGGCAAGTTAGCTCATGGTACGGCGCCCCTACACGATCTAGGTATCCTCTATGGCTGAAGGAGTTAAACGGCAAATGCCGCCTAGCATCTCCACCTTCTATCTCTTATACGGAATACTGTTTATTGCATATCCACGCAGAAGTACGCTGGTTTCCTCTCATTCCTTTATCCATGCGTCTGTTTCCAGTTAAAGGTCATTGTCGCGTCATCCAGTTCCCATAAAAGCCGTCGTCACAACAGCGCCAGTTCCAGCAGTCACAGCTAAGTCTAGAGACATCCGCTCGACGATCACAGAACGAGCCTGTCACGCCAAACGTAACGAAGCGGCAAGGAGACGCAATGTATCCGTCAGTTTGTAACTTATCTCGTTTTTACGCTTGGCCTTTTCGACCGTAATTTTTTTCCCTGCGTTGCATCGTAACTGTAAGAGCATCGTATTTACGCGCACGATTTTTTTGCCCTTCAACAGCATTTGATCGAGAAAAAAACCTGTGTTTCCTGTAGAATCTTTGTTTCCAAGCTTCTGCAGCGGTATGAATAATTTACAGATTGTATTATTATTTGTCTGAATTTGTTGACCGTCGTAAAATAGCGAAGAAGTGCCGATTATTTTACGAAAAAAACACATGTTGTACCCTGAATCGGAAAATTACGTTTCCCTAAAAAAAAATTTACGATATCGTAGCTCACCTGCTTTCTATGCACCTTGTACGTCCTTTCCGCTGTTGTCATTAAGAAAGATCATTTTGAGAGAACTTATTATTTAAGTCATTCGTCAAGTGCAAAAGCATACATTTAATAACTAATGCGTACTGCGCCAGCCAGTGGTCGCATTTGTATTCTCAGCCTTGAACAGTTTGGTGCTTAGCCCTTACTACAATTGAAAACAGCAAAGGAACTGAGAAGAGCTTCGAAAATTCAAATGCGACAACCAGTAGATACTCGTACGACATCACTGCGCATACGTAACAATGAAGAGTAAGCAAATGTAAGTAAGAATCGATACTTTTACTGATGGACAAATATATATAGATTTTTTGGGACACTTTTAGAAAGTGATTTTAGAAAAGTTTTCCGTCTGTCCTGTTTTTTTGTCATTTTTTATACAAAATTGCGGTGCGTACTGAGCCTTCGATACGCTATTCGTCTTAATCAATTACGTTCTACTACAGCGTGGTCGAATCTTTCTTCAAACTATTGCCAATATACCCGGATAATGACATATTTTAGCTATGCGCGCATACGGCAGAATTACCTAAAAATTTCCACCCCAATTCTAGGGGCTCCGAGACAACGCTTATAAGCGGATGTAACGCTACGGTCGAACTCTTTGCTATCACTGGTATATCGATGAAGCTACGACCGGACTCCTTGCTATCATTGATATATCGATGAAGCCTTTTGTCATCGAACCGCCACTGCTGCCACGCAAATGTCTACTGCTGGCCAATGGGGCAGCCGTGGTGCCAATTACCGATTCTATACCGATCTACCTTGCTATTCCAAAGGTTGTCCATGATGCTTATCTTCATTTATCCTTTCGTCGCAGTAGTTCTCTTCGTCCGACAGGTTGACTGTGATGTCTATTTGGCCGGTTGGCCAGTTCGGTCGGTTTCTCTCATGATTCGTTTGTTTCATGGCCCTCGCTGAGGATCCTTTCGGCAGCCGATAAGGCGATGTAATCTGGTATCCAGCAGTAGTCGCAGTAAAGCGGCGGCGGCGGCGGCGGCAGCAATAGTAACGAAGAAAAAGGAGTAGTGAATACACATGGACACAAGCAGCGAATAGCGGCAACTACTTCCTCTACCCAGCTTTCGCTGACATTGTTGTCGCGTTAGAGACTAAACAGATCAAGGGGGCATGGTAAGGGAGTACGTCGGCAGGTGGCAATCCATATATTCTTTTTCTTGCACTCATACACCCGCCCGCGCGCTTTTCGCCTCTGGCCAGCGACGGACGATGCGCAAGCGGTTCGGGATCGTTAGGCCATCGGGACACCCCGGCAGCCGGACTCAGGCGAGCCGCTTCGTGATCCATCCATCAATACGTATCTTATGTTCGTATCGAATCTTCGTCCCCCATCTGAAACCCTATTTCGCCGCTTTCCTCCACGTCCGTCCGTCCCCCAATCCGTTACCGTCTCAAGCTAAGGAGTCTTTCCACTGTTGGCAGCAAGTTGTCCACCATCCGGTCATGACCCAACACTGGCAAGCCATGATGCCGCCTTGAATGTCTATCTTCGGCCCTTCTTCTTGCAAAGCGTACCGGTTAGCAGTCTGCTAGCGGCCTGCTCGCCCGACCCGCCAAGAAATCTGATGGACTCGCTCGATCTGCCTGTAGCAACAGCACTACCGATAGAGTTGATACAGCAGGCGAGCGAGAGGTGGCAGAGTGCCTGAGCATGGCAAGCAACCGACCGTCGAATGTGGCCAGCTGTACACATCAGTAGCTGCTTGACGTCTGTTCGTTACGGGATAGATGGGGGCGTATATAAATATCAATACAGCATTCCATTCGGAAGGCGAAGTGCCACACCAGCTCAAAAAGGAGCGCAAATAACAGTAGGACGGCTAGTCATTGGCAGATGGTCAGGGTAAGCTGATCAACGGACGTCATAGTGCCCAGTCGATGTTGATAATTTGCGTCAAAAACAAGGGTTTGTTTCTGATAGCGCTTTAGCAGACAATCGGCCAAGATAGAAAAAGCGCCTGCTAAAGATATTGTGCGACCACAGATTTGGCAACGTTAAGATCATCTGACAGATGTCTATAATCCCACAGTAATAATAAATTATTTTTAGTTGATTCCGACGTAAAAATTGCAAGTTTGACCTGGACCGAAATTTTCAATGGGTTGTCTGAGATAGAAACACTTTTACAGAATTAAACGTTTTTATGTACACCGCTACTCAAGATGCTAGATATATCAGACAGTCGTTCATAGAGTGATGATGTTAGTCGTATGTGACGGGGCACTTCCTTCGAATTGGTCAGAAAAACTAAAGAGTAACAGTTCGATAATTGTATATATGTTTAGTAGTACGACCTTAATAATATTAGTCATAATGGAGAATATAACATATAGCACTATGCCTTTATTGCCTATAGATCCGAATTATCAAAAGCCATCACATATATAACCGTGTTTTAGGCAGCAGCAGTATAGATTTCGGCCGATATTATACTCCACAATATGACACGAACATAGCTAAAACGAAATTCATAAAACCTAGTTGATGTCATGGCGTGGCACATCCTACGTCATCTAATTTTGCCACAAGTTCGTGCCACTCACATAGGTCTTCTTAGATGAAGATGTTACCGATGCACGGTGGCACCATTGTGCCGCGAAGGTAAACATACTACAATATTTGAAGAACTACGCCATTTTAAGCTTACGTATTCCATAACGTACGTGCAGAAATACTTTGAATAGCTGTGTTTTTATTTCTCGTAGACAGTTTCTCTTCGAATTTACTCGTATTTTTAGCTCTGGTGCGTGATAAACATCCTGCCCCAACGACGAATATTGAATATGGTCAGAGTTTTTATTACATCTACCCGTATACTTATTGACGGATCAGATGATCCGCTAACGTTACTATCATTTCTTGGCGTAACGTGATTTAGTTTTAATCATTAGTACGAAGCAGCCAATGCTGGGAATGAGAATTGTGACACATTGAACGTCGTCGCATCGTCTTTGTTTACTGCAGGTTCCTTTCGTTGGCCATCATCCAATAACTAGATAAGTAGGTACGAATGTGTTTCGGTGATTTTTCGACGGCCGACCTTGTAATGGCATCAAAATCGCAATGAAAAAGAATCATTTTTTTCCTAACAGCCAGCGGAAATGTCGTTCGAAAAAACCTATTATTACTGTCACACCGTCTAGATATAATTGTTCTGCATGATGGATTTGGAAAGCTCGCAAAGCAACAGGAAGACGTCGATCTCGAGCGGTCGCATACGCTACTTGTACCCTACATTTGATTCCGTAATATCAGGCTAAGGACCAAGTTAGGGATAGGCCAAACCTACCTGTCTATCTAAGACCGCCAACATAGCAAGAAATAGATTCAGATTTCGGTCCTGTTTTAGGGGGAATCGCTGAATCGGAGTGCATAATTCGAATGAGCTTTGTCCTTGGAGCCGTCACGTCCGGATAAAATGGCCAGAATTTTTGGGTACATGTAGGAACACGAACTATTAAAAAACTCAGCAAAGGCTTCAGTGATACGCGATCTGATAGATAAATGCATTAGTACGCGCTGTTCACCAGCGTTTTAGCCGTCGCAAGACGGCGGTATCTTCGTTACTTAGCACAAGACGTTACCACGTTGAGCACCAACTGTGGGCACGACACCGTTACTCAAGTACATTGGTATAACTGTAGTAGCAAGTAAAAGGGGTGAGTAGATTTATAGTTGGGATCCAAATACATTTTGGTTGTATTTGTCGAACGCTTTAAAAATAGATAATGTTTTGTTGAAAGATTCGTTTCTGTGTATCTCACCTATATATAAAATCTCAAAACTTGACACAGGTTCGAGCTACGTCTGTCACTCATATGCTAGCATGCGTAAGTTGTGCGTTTATAAACTATCAGGCCTAAAACATCGCTTTTGTAGTGATACTCACGTATTTTTGCTACTTAAGGCAACTAAATGGATGCGACGGATTATACATTACGTCTGTTGTGCAGGTCGCTCCTTTACAGATTAGTTGCTTCGAGCGTTGACAAGATGCATTGAGAGGTTGTCTGATATCCATATAGGGGGGCTGTGTGGTTGCCAATGAAACAGGTATTGTCTACCTAAACCAAATCTGAATTTGTCTATCTACAGAGCAATTGATCCTACGTCGTTCGGTCATAAGCTTTATTTAACTATAAATAGATACGTGGATGAACCTTTTCGCATGTGTCGATAGAGGGGTATTCGTAGTGAACGTGTTTGTTTAAAAAAGTGATCTCCGTTAATTTCGACCACTCCTTCGCCTCCATCTCGATCGCCTACATATGCGTTTCAAAACATCCTTCTGTCGACATCTTTTACATCGTTCTTTGTTCAAGCGCTTTCTTCACTTCGTCACACGATGTATATTTATCAATTACGCTTCACACACGTACTACATTCAATAAAACTGATACTGGGCTGCAATGTGACCAAAATTGTGGCAGGATATGCCGAGCAGTTTTACTGTTACCATCCTGCCACTCAGTACTTTCATTGCCGTCATTCCATGTAGTATTGGCGTTAGCTTGCGTTACAATTTTTTGTAGGACCTGTAAATGGACCTGTAGAAAGTATATAGCGGCATGGGCTCTCCTTCGTTGGACGCAGCTATTCAAGACGTGTAGATTTATTCGATACTTACGGAATTACAAGGGTCGTTCTATGCTAACGCGGGTGCAGTGCACAATTTTTGCTATTCCGGAAAGCATGTTGTAGGCATGATTTCCAGTGTTTCTGCTCTATAAAGTCAAACGTGCAAACGAATACGTGCCGGCTGAACGCAACACGTCAGTCTTCAGAGCAAGTTTGAAGAATCCATTGTTCTGTTATGCGAACAGGAAACATAGTTCGCACTATGAGATCATTATATGCAAAGGAGACGACCGTATACAGAAACCACTATAACGTTTCGAAAGTATTCGATCGTGTATTTATGGAGATTTGCAAATATCATGTAGACGCTCGCTATTGTCATCAACGACAATTATAATTTAAATGGCGAATTTAGGCCTTTTAGGTGCGTCCACATTACTGTCGACGGCACTCAGACAAATGCACGCGCTCCATCCTCGTGTATTCGATCGTACCCAACTCGACTTGTATTTGCGATAGGGACATTGCTTTTCGGCTGTCGTCCTGTTCGTCGAAAGCTCAACGTATGGCTTGTTGCGTTCAGTGCTGCTGAGGAGGATATGGTAGTCACCGGCGTTTACCTTCCAACGGGCAGTGTCCCACCGATAACGGACCGCTAAAAAGCTCCACTTAGGCTTAAGGGCTGAGGATATGTAAGCGAGAACGTATTCGCCCTCGTAGCACATAGGCTCTGCACAATCCACCCTCAACTTGAGCCTTCGTCTACTGTTAGGGCAGAGGCGCCACATTAAGCTGGTTGGCTGGCCAGCTGTACGCAACCAGCGCTTAGCTTGTAACTGCATCCGCCGCCTTTCTGTTACAACGTGCACACCGAAGAGAGAATGAGACAAAACTCTAACCAAGTACATCGCCATATACACAGACATACTATACTACCATTATGTACTTCCTTTTGTTTCCCTAACGACGAGCAAACATGGCTCCTCTACGCATTTTTCTAACGAGAGTCCCATCGCCCACCCTACTTAAGCATTGGATACAGCTGTTGAGAGGAATTAGGAGCAAGGGAATGAAAGGGCAAGGTGGGAAAAGGCTGTGTTAAAAAAAAGACCAGCGCTACCGTACTACGGCCGGAGAAAAGGTAAATCGACTAGTAATCATCGTTCGCGTTACTTTGCTTGGGTAGGCTACGGAGCCGTCTTCTGTACGCATAACGGTGTATCCTATGTCAGTAACTGGTTTTGATAGCTTAAGGGAGGTTCAACTATTATAACAGGTGTATTGGATTTAGTTCCCTTATAAACGGTATCTGTACTCACAAAAATCATAAACCTACGATATGTAAGTAACGGAAAATGCCAGATCCCAAATATCGATCGTTAGTTCTCTGTGCTTTACTGAGCGAATGGTATTTCAGGTACTGTATATACCTACAATAGAAACAGGTTTACTCATCGTGCAGCTAATAAAAAATGTGTGAAGTACTTCGATATGAAGCGCGCCGCAAATGCATATTACCACTCAAGCAGTTATCACAAAGTTGCCAGACGAAGAAATAAGCCCTATTTTCTTGGCCAAATGCGACAGATTTAAGTTTTTCGATTGTAGAATAGATGAGGGTCCATTCGGACTCGCAGTGAGTTCATAAGATTTTCCCGTTTTCCTTTAGCCGCCGTCGCTCATATCTGAACGGGCAATTGGCTTTCCTCTGATTTCGTTGCTTTTTATCGACTCAGCTTCACTCACTTTTGCCCCCGTCCCGCTCCCCTTCCTCTTTCCCCTCTGGATTCCCATCCAGTATCCCGTCCTTACTGTCCCTGCACACAGCAACGCTGCACACACCATTTCGTCCGTTTGAAGTTAGTGGCGCAAGCAACCTGCTGTTGTCACTAAGGAGGAAGAGTTCGAAACGCCGACGGAAAAATTGGCAAGAAATCATGGGGTGGTGAATAAACGCGGCTCGCGAGAGAATGAAAAAAGATTTGAACCAATTGAATTTGCCATTACTACGACAACTACTGCTGGCTTACTTAAGACACGCTCTTCGTTTTCGTCGCACTCATCGTGATCGTCGTTATTTACGCATCCTATTGCCACTCGTCCCTACTCATTCCTTTAAACTACCAAGCGCTATAGGGTCGTAAGAAGAAGCATCGTAAGATGAAGCAAGCGCAGACAAGATCGAAAGAGGGCCGTCAGACACGGAAAGCCGTGCTTAGTGCCTGCCGAAAGGCTTTCAAGAGTCAAAGCAACGAAGGGAGCAGTCACTAGAATCGCCATGTAGATGAGCTCGTAGTCAGTACGAAGCTAGTAAGGAAGCCTCTCGCGTGTGTAAGGAAAAAACATCCGTCTTTGGGTGGATCCCTTCCTTACACTTTTTATTGGTCGCCACAGTTCGATAGTGAAAACAGCACTAGCACGGGTTCCTTTTAAAACCGTACGATCTTCCGTGGCTGCTACCCGTCGACCCAGTCTCGTTGGGCTTAGTACACCCGGCCTGTTTCATACATTTTAACCCAAAAGGCAGATCCTTATTTTCCTTTTTATCCAGGATAGACGACGAGCGACTGGAGTCCGTCATCGGGTTTCGTCCTTTTTGTTTTGTTCCGTCTATGCGGAAATCTGAAAGCTATAAATAAGCGAAACCATGAACATCGACGAAGCAAGCTAAACGGACTGTAACACCGTCGCTACTACTGCTGCGGTGCTAACGTCCTGAAAAAAAAACCTTTTTTCTTTTTTCGTTAGTGCATGTCTGACCCCGCAAAGTCGTTAACTTTGCTTAGTATAGGAAAGACGCGTGATATAAACAGGCTTACCAGCGGGAAGGTTTTTTGAACATTCCGTCAATATGCACCTGTGCTACCTTGCTGCATGCCATGTTCTGCCTGCACTACGCTCAAGTAACTCTTATTGCACAGCTGTCTATATTATTGTTATATGCATTATACTATGCGTGATCGAATTTTATGACATTTGACGAGAAAAACTACCCCCAAAAACACCCTTTTAGAACTCATTTCCCAAGTACCGCACGCACATGGTTATATTGGATGCAGGTCCTTCTCTTCTTGAACATGACGTTTGCGGCGACCACTCACAGTTAGCGTCTTCACTATACAAAAGCAGGATCATCACCGACCTCATTACGAGACGCTTGAATGGACATGATCGTTTAGCGCACATCTGCTCCTTTTGAACACATTTCAGGCTTAAATTCAATTAGACTTCGTTTCCTAAAATGGCGTACGCAACGCTGCACGCCTATCGGATGAAGCAACAAAACTGCAAAGCTACTTTAGAGCTACATCAACGGAGTCATTTCACTTGCTACCCCCCACTTCCCGCCCATCTGTTTCGAAAATTCCATTGTTAAGAATGACCTAACCTTCATGTAGTTTTTCTGAAAAAAAAAAGGTGCTCCGAAGAAGCTTTTTGAGAAGTCTACCGTTCCTTCCTTCCTTCCCACAAAAAATCAGTACTGCCAGAGCTTTAAAAGAGCTTAGCTTGCTCAATGCAGTGTCGCTACGTTGTACATTCTACCCACTACACTGGAGGCGGAAGGAAAAATAGGTAAGGCCTTACCTGGGTGGTAAATACAAAAACTATGCGGTAGTCCGTTGACTCTTACCACTTGTTTGGTAGCGCTGCCAAATAGAGTTAAACGGACGATAAATCGCTGTATCTATCGTATGCGATTCGTTAAATCCGAGTAGGCAAAATTTCTACGGAAACCCTTTCGAGACGTTATGTCACTTCTCTGCACTCATTCCTCAGAGTTGACTTGAGAGGAAGCAAAACTGTCATCATTGATTGAGTATTAAGCAGCCATCCTATACACAATTTTCGCTCCAAATATCGACTGTAACAGCTGTCACGCTTTTCCGCCTACTGGCGTCAATGCGTGCCAAAACCGTGTGAATGCTATTGCGTGTCGTAGAAAATTTTCCAGACGGGAATATGTATGGATTGTACAGAAAGAAACCTCGAAAACAATCTAGATTTACCTTATGTTTTTGTTATTGTCCTAGTTACAAAAGCTTGGACTGGTTCGAATAATCGTAAGTTGCTTACCCCAATGACAGTCTGTTATTAGTCTAGATGTTTGTAGATTAATGCCACAAACCTGCTAATCTCTAAGAGAGAAAAACTGCTAATGTTTGAGCTAGTTCTACGGGATGAGGTTATATTAAATAAAGCCTACTGACGCGAAATTTCTTTCGACACGTAAGTGAGGGAGCGATTCACTTGTTACGACAAAATTAGGAGATTTCCGTCTCTATTGTTCTTTTCCTCAATTCTCTTTAATAATTAGTAATAATTAAGTTCCTTCGTGGCCATGTATGATATCTCGATAGAGTTTGTCACGAGTAAATTTCGTTTGTTTTCAAAGCTACTAGGTGTCCACGAGCTTCGACAATCTGGTTCTATCCAAATGATCTACTTAGTTGACGTCGTTGAGTGATTCTAGTTGGAAATAGGAATCTGTCGTCCTCAACTTGTGTGAAGATAGGTTCTGTAAGTCAGTATCAAACGTTCGCTGCTCTTTTGGTGGAATAAACTAGTAATTAAGTTTCACAATTGCCACCGAATTAGCACCTTGGACACGCAGAATTATCCATTATGTTAACAGACACGTTAGAGTCACGTAGACTTTAATGCCGAGAATTATTGACTTAATATTCGAAGCCTGACTAGGAACTGCTGGCGGAGATCTGGCGGCAATTCAGATAATGTTGGGGACGTCCTAGCTTTTATTCAGTTATCTTTGTCCTCGAACCACAGATCAGCTTTGTAAAGCGCACTTGCTTATTCGCTTGTGGCTCCTTCTATCGTCTACAAAACGCATTTGTAACACTTAAGTACCTGTTTTATGTAATGCTTGTTAAAGCACGTAAAGCTTGCTTCATCTGATAGGGGAATTTCAACCTCGGATGTTATAGCTGTCGTCTCGAAAGCCTCGTTCGCAGTTTCGGCCGTATTTGGCTCACCATTGGGGATTATTACAGATGCGCCCTTCATTTTTAGCATTGCGGTAATGGTCTCAGAAGTCACAACAGAGATTGCTGCTCTATTTTCCGTAGTATCTGAGATATCGGAGGTTGCCGGGCTCGTCGCATTGACCAGATTAAAATATACAATGTTGTCCTATGGTAGGATTCGAAATTACGGAAACGTCCTCCATAATACTGAAGGTTACGGTGGAAGCTTTTTTCGAAACCTCCAACATTGCATGAAGTGTGGTCGTTGACCTATGTATGAGTCGTATTAATGACAGAAATACGGTCCGTAATAGAAGACGTTGTTGGTAAAATGACTTTAAAGTGTGCTGTCCTCCTTGCAGGTCCCTTATTGAAGACTTTGTTGCGACTTGCATAGAGTAAGCAGTGTGCAAGGCAGATTAAAATGACCAGGGTCATGATTATAAGAGTTCACAAGGGATAAGTATATGCAAATGTTCAGCCAAATTTTTCTCAGAATTCTTGTCTAGAGCTTGGTTTAAATGAAGACAAGCAGTCCTGCTAGGTAAAGCGAGGTGGTGAGGCATAGAAAACAAACTTAGACTTTTATCTGAAGAAAGACAGTACTCGGAAAATTTCGTAGGTTTCTTTCAAATGGATAGCGGAAATAATGTACACTCACAAACGGCTTCGTTACGAGAATGGGTTCTCGCTTTCCAATTATCTTTCCTCGAGTATCTTTGTTCTTGTCATTTACATTTACAGTCAATGAAGACGTAAGGATGGTGCGGCTCTCATAGGATAACAAGGTTCTATAGATTTTTTTACACTTGGAAAATAAACCAAAATACTATATTCGTAACTCCCGATAGTTTTTTTTTTCATTTATTCAAATTTGAGATTTTTTTTTATCTTTCTGCTAGCGCGATCGGTATCTGTGCTTCGAGATACCTTTACAGAAATCACGGATCGGGTAACGTAAAACATCTATTTCGTGCGCTCGTTTTTATTCAGAATGATCAGTTTGATGGTACGTAAACTCATTCACGAATCGTTCATACACACAAATTATTAAAGCAACTTACGACTTCGGTAGCGCATGAAATACTTCGTTGCCCCCTGGCAGCGATCCGGCCCTCTTCTTCAACGGCTGTCACCCCCAATAGCGAACGATGTGACTGTCGAAAAGAGCAAGCGCACATTTTCAATTTTGTACTCGACACGTACATCTGAGTCAAGTGGCTTTCTTTTGTTTAATAATAGAGAACTAAAACTGTGAAGCATATACCACAGCCAAATAAACTTCTTTAATGCCGCTGCACTTCATATACGATGGTAGTCCAAACCGGCAAGGGTCTTTATTAATAACAGCTTATGTGCGTATTGACGTGCTTGTACCGAAGTAACTTTCAGAGACACCTTAGCCTGATTAACCAGCTGGGTTAACTCATAAGAGGACAAGGAAAATTGGTGCATTGGTACGACAGAGGGGCGTAGGCCAGTCTGGCACTTCATTCTACAATATACTCTATTTATTTGTAGGAGCAGTTCATTAATATCTTTGTGTGATTATCTGCGATAATACTCTGCTGGGCCGGATGAAACAAAATATCTACGATGTCCCTTGAGTCCGAGGCTTTTCAAAATCTCCCCTGGTCTATTTACGATTTCGATTAATTGGGATCCACCCGAAAATTTCGCGTGCTAACTATTTCAGCGTCTCAACAACTATTTAGATGAGATAGACAAAACTATTGTTTCTGTTCTCAGTCTTTGATGAGTACTAGCAAGAGATCAATACATTTTATAGATGAGCCTTTTTAGACGCCTTTGTGCGGTCGAATACACTCATACCACTTATTATTTAAGGAATCAGCTTTGTTTTAATGCAGAGCGAAAAATTTACTGTTTTCCAGTTAATAAAATAAATGAATGAGCGTTTTGGCTAATAGTCTGTAACCCTCGCATGTCTTAAATGTCGCGTTTAATTTTGCTTCGCATATAATAGTGAAGGCAGTGAACCCCACAAAGGATTAAAGGAGCTGTACCTAAAATATACCTCGATAAATTTCAGCGTTAATTTTCACTCATAACCTGATTATTATCATTAGTTACAGAGTTTTGCTCTCAGAGTAATTCGCTGACTAGGAAAGCTGTTCTCTAAATGTTTCATGTATTGATTCCTGAATATGAAACAACTACAATTAAGAGACGAAGGCCAGGACTGACTAATTTACTGCTATCTACAGATATATAAACACTGCCTCTCACCTCGTACAATATATTTTCAGACTTCTTTCCGAGGTACCGCGGGACGCTGGCGTGATGATAATAGTACGTTACCATTTGAAAAACCCGCTCCAGAAGACCCCTTTTCCTAAAAAAGGGAAAACTAATGTGTCGTTTGACTCAATTCGTTAAATTGAATGTTTCGATGAACGGCGCAGGTCGTTACAAAGCTATCGATGAAACCGTTTGTCACGTAGGCGAATTGTGCTTCTGTTCGGAATTTATAGTACTTCCAGGTAATTTGAATTGCTCGTATAGTGCGTGCAAACATGGCTGCCGGTAACGTGCAGAGGTAATCCGATTCTGAGAATCGTGGATTCCCATGTGGCCAGGATCACTCACATGTAAAATCAACAAAGGTACCATATAATATTATACTTGTGCGTCAAATTCATCTATAGCAGGCAAACAGGACCATTTGAGGCCGATCTGGTAAGTTGCTAAATACGTCATGTGCTATGTCGTAGGGGTATCTAGGAGTATATTTGTATTATCGAAGGATAAAGCTTCAAGCGTCGATGAGCTTGATATTATTGCTGTTGAAATGCTGGCCGTGTTACTGGTGCTGGAATTGCTGGTCGTACTGGCGTGAGTGTGAATGCCGGTGACGTCTGTTGATTGGCTTCTAGTGTAGTTACTTCTAATCCGTAATGTCGGTTCTGGAAAAGCTATTGCGGTGTGGAAACTGTTGAGCTTCCTCAGCAAAATCTAGCTACCGATCACAATTGCGATCCACGCTATAGTGGACAAAACGGCTAGACAGACCCGTGTCACTAAGAGTCTCTGACTACTTTGTTTAGTTTTACGTTGTCTGCTACAGGTCCACAATCTGGCCACTGACGTACGTTTTTTGGTGAGTCGAAGCGTCATCGAAGGTGGTAGGCCAGCTGGTGGGGCGGATGCTTCTGTTCTGCTCGTCGTGATCCCTACAAAAAGGGTATAAGCAAATAGCCAATCCATCAATCGTAATCGCGCGGCAGTTTTGCGAGCAGATGTTTAAAAATAATAATTCTCAACTTTACTTTGTGTTTAGCCTTTGCTAACAAGTCTTTTTATGCATGGTGCCCTGTGATGTGCTTTTCGATATTTTCAATCCTTCGCCTAAATTTTCACGCTCACATCGTTGTTTTCATTTCTTTCAACATTTCTTCTTGTCACATTTGAAACGGGGGCGAAGAGCTAAGTTCGCTTCATCTTCCTAGAAGCATTTTTCAAATTTGGCTTCCGTAATTTTCGTAGGGTTGTTTCATGTTGCGCTTAGTGGATCCTCCTTATGTTCAGTATGCTCCGAAGTGACTGGTGTGTCACAGCGTGAAAAAGCATGGTTCAATTCTACACACTGTGCTAATACAGGTGTTCGTTTAGGCTACTTTTACAGGTTAGTAAACCGTTATAACTCTGACATTTGTTTAAGATAAATTAGCCAAAGCACACAGAGTACACTCGCGTAGAGACAGAGCTAAGCATATAATAGCAAGATATCAATTCAATGTCAGTTCTAGTCCTAGTATTCCATTCGATAAGGGCCTTCAGAAGCTGTCCGATCAGTACAAGGCCTACGGTGTTAATTAAAAATTGTTTCGTACTAAACATCAAAAATAATCCATAACCATAAAAATAATGCCGGGTGCAAACATAAGGATTGCATAATTGTGTTCATTATCAACCCGAAATGAAATAACTGTCTTGTTTTTTACCAGGCCCAAACACAACTAACTTTATAAATATAAGCTTCGTTTTAATTTTACAATATTTTCTCCCGGTAAATAATGCCTTTGGAGATCTGATGGATCGCCCTACTTATTTTACATATTCATGTTTTAAACATAAGACATAAGTTTTTACATGATTTTTTTATCGGTGTATAATCCTCACAAACACAAATAGTCCATACATTCTAGAGATCTGGAGTAATAACGTATCAAATGAATGATAACAAAGCTCCAGAAATGAATATATCGGCTTCTGATAATTTGTCGTTATCGGGATAGCTACGAAAATAATTTCCCTAACAGCGTTGTTTAGGTTTTAAGCTAGATTATATTCCGTGACACATAGTGAAAACCCAATAGTCTTGTATCATGGCAAAACTGATCTACCGACTCATGTACTGATATCACGAATTTTCAAGCTACGAGCAATGAAGCACCTCCTAATATTACGTCCGCCCAGTGTAGAAGTTTGAAATTAAACTTCGAACTTGAACGAAATATCGGTTATAACAGCACTGTAACGGCGGTATCGGATATAGATGGTTAGATGACTGAAGAAGACAAAATACTGCCTGTGGAGGACATTTTTGTGAAGCTTCTGTTAAGCCCACGAGAAATCGAGCCTTTATGACTTCATACTCGCTGAAATGCTATATCTATTATGAGTGTTTGTCAACTAACCCATTAGACGACGTATAATTTTTCGTCGACCCCCTTTTGGCCTGTACGAGTAAGTATTTTTATTTTTGGGTTGTTGAATGGGTTAAGTTATTACGCATCAAATAATCTCTCCATGCCTAGATTAGACATAAGACCGTCTCAAGCATATTTGCAGCGAGTACATATATTGCGACAATGTCACGTCGTTCAGGAATTCGTAATGATCATACATGCATCTGTCTGCAATAAAATCACCAAATGGCTATTTTCAGCGCTGACCGCCTCATACGATGTAGATCGTCGTAACTTAACATGCATTATTGTACGCCTATATTACGGGCAACGGGGCAAATAACGAGTGAGTAAGCTAATTCTATTACCTAAAACTGTATGACTTTTTCTTTAGAGTGTTTAAATGGTTGACTACAACCTTAGGTTCGCAGTACTCGCTGCAGGTGTAGGCTCTAGTCAGTTTCCCTCGTTGTAGGCTTTAGCATCCGCCTATTTTGGTCGGTGACCTTCTCTATTGAGGGCCCGAAGTCAATTTTCTGAAGGACTTTGACGCGGGTCTTCGTTTAAACTGGCGCTCTGGACGTGGGTAAAACGGGAACATCCATTTCTATTGGAACGTGGACTATCACTTCTGTTTGTTCCCTGAGCTAGTATCTTTTTTCAGGAACTTGCATACATTTTGATATATTGGTCGCATATGCACTGAACCACTGCATTTTTAAAGGTCGGCAAGGCTTGTTTATTAGCTACTCAAAAATTCAATTTTGTCATTCTTGTGAGGTGCAGTCGACCTTGCCTCAGTGGCTCGACCAGGTTTTGGATTCATGCACTCCACAACAAACTACCCGCTGTCGGGTGTTCATCTTATTAGTTGATTTCGTCCGCGTTTTTATTACCTTAACAATGTTCTTCACTGCTTCAAGCGCTGCCTACATAATGATCGAATTGATTTGTTTACTCTTGAAAAACCTAAGTTGCCTTTTACGATGAATAACCTCATAACATTGTCGGCGGTTATAGATAGGCCTACGCTGGGCCTACCCATGACATTTGCATGTAGCTGTCCAGTGCGCTGAATCTCTAAAAGACAGGAGATGTCAGACACCGTGTCTCTGCAAAAATTTGAACGCAGGATAGCAGCGTTTTTAGAGCTTCTGCTGTTCTACCTAACTACTGTCGGCGTTTCCGCAGACTTGATCTACGAGACTATCGATGATCGGCTTGCTCCAGCAGTTCCGCTGCCTCCATTTTCCTTTCGTCTCGTTCTTCGGCTAGACTTTCTGGTAATGCCGATACAAAGTGGTTTTAGAATTCGGCGTTCGATCTATTGTAAGCCTGCTGTTCACAATTCCGCTGTTACCGCCAGGGGACGTCGTTATCCCGGACCACTTTTTTCAGATAACAGTACACTGTGAAGCTCGGTGCTTGCTATGGCTCTCGCAACTTCACTTCCGTAATGATCGTGTGCATCTAATTGTCGCAAAGGTCGGAGTTGTTCAATTTTCTGGGTGCACTTCGGAAATTAACCTATTCTCCTTTCGCACAAATTAGTCAGCCCATTACATTCTGTTATAACAAAAACCACAACGAAAACTTAAGCTTACGCAATAGGAAATGATAGTAAGTCATCTAATCGTCCTAGCTTAAACAAAACTGAATTATTAACGCCAACATTTATGCTTCATGTAAAAAAAAACTGAATTGTATACATCCTTAGCCGAACTGGAATTCGGTTGTTTTCAAAGACACTTCATACCTCTGTATTATCTTTAGGATGAATGAGTCCCGTATCTTGCTTATAGGCTATTTCCAGATAGTATAGCTCCACCACACACTCTGGTGGGACATCGCTTGGTGCATCCTCCTTTTGCGTATGTTTTTCGCCTAAGACTAGTTACGTAAGTACGATATTGAAAAACTCTGCTAAAAAGTTGTTGAGCTTTCTGTCGAACTACTAAAAAAAGAAATCAGAATACTAACTTAAGAAGAGGCAGCCGACAGATTTGAATGTGGTAGTCTCAAGTGCCGTCAGTTTTTTCGGTATAGTGTGGTATAATTCGGATAGTATAATGACAAGTTCCTAATTAGTGTATCTATAGCAACATTTATTAAGTGTGTTGAGGAATATAAATACATTCTACACGATCAAGTGCTGCGAAACCAAAAATTCATATCAACTTTGCTTATTGGTACTCGGCCATTACATAATAATCTGCACTAGAATCAGATAAGTCCAATATGTACGTAGATAATTGTTCTTGCCATTACGACTACCACTGTTTTTTAAGCAGCTGCTCTATATATATATATATATATATATATATATGCTGATAGCGGCTGAATTGAGTGATATAAAGTGAGCAGGATGAGTTGTCTATAGATGAGTTTTGTGTAGTACTCGAATAATTTTCCGTTGAATGAAGGGTTCGAGGGAGCTCGCTCGATGCTTACAAGCCAAACTTCGATTGACACCTAATGTAATAGAATAGTGGGTAGACTTTTCATCCGTATTGAAGAAAATTATATACATATATATATATGCTAGTAGAGCTTCTGCTATTTTTGGTTCCCATTTGTTTGCATAAACAACTGTCCTATACATATAAAGACTATAGGTTTTTTTTAATTGTCAGACCGTGTAGGTATCGTATCCTGAATATATTTTTAGGGTCTTCTTCAGGTGCTGATGAGGGGCTGTACGTTTTTTTATAGTTGACTCCGGATAGATATATGCCATATCAGAAGTGTGATTTTATCGACAAGGAAACATTTTTTATGGGAGTCTAGCGTATAT